>NC_053397.1:0-64913 GCF_905171765.1 Bufo bufo | reverse complement strand
AACCTAGAATGTGCCGGCAGATAAGATCCATTTGGCCCATCTAGTCTTCCCAATATACTGAGTACTGTGGATTGCCCCCGGCCCTATCTTATATGAAGGATGGCCTTATGCCTATCCCATGCATGCTTAACCACCTCAGCCCCCTTAGCTTAAACACACTTAATGACCAGGCCACAATTTTACACTTCTGACCTACACTACTTTAACCGTTTATTGCTCGGTCATGCAACTTACCACCCAAATGAATTTTACCTCCTTTTCTTCTCACTAATAGAGCTTTCATTTGGTGGTATTTCATTGCTGCTGACATTTTTACTTTTTTTGTTATTAATCGAAATTTAACGATTTTTTTGCAAAAAAATGACATTTTTCACTTTCAGTTGTAAAATTTTGCAAAAAAAACGACATCCATATATAAATTTTTCTCTAAATTTATTGTTCTACATGTCTTTGATAAAAAAAATAATGTTTGGGTAAAAAAAAAAATGGTTTGGGTAAAAGTTATAGCGTTTACAACTATGGTACAAAAATGTGAATTTCCGCTTTTTGAAGCAGCTCTGACTTTCTGAGCACCTGTCATGTTTCCTGAGGTTCTACAATGGCCAGACAGAACAAACACCCCACAAATGACCCCATTTCGGAAAGTAGACACCCAATTCGCTGATGGGCATAGTGAGTTCATAGAACTTTTTATTTTTTGTCACAAGTTAGCGGAAAATAATGATTTTTTTTTTTTCCCTTACAAAGTCTCATATTCCACTAACTTGTGACAAAAATAAAAACTTCTATGAACTCACTATGCCCATCAGCGAATACCTTGGGGTGTCTTCTTTCCAAAATGGGGTCACTTGTTGGGTAGTTATACTGCCCTGGCATTCTGGGGGCCCTAATGTGTGGTAAGTAGTTTGAAATCAAATCTGTAAAAAATGGCCGGTGAAATCCGAAAGGTGCTCTTTGGAATGTGGGCCCCTTTGCCCATCTAGGCTGCAAAAAAGTGTCACACATGTGGTATCTCCGTACTCAGGAGAAGTTGGGCAATGTGTTTTGGGGTGTCATTTTACATATACCCATGCTGGGTCAGAGAAATATCTCGGTCAAATGCCAACTTTGTATAAAAAATGGGAAAAGTTGTCTTTTGCAAGATATTTCTCTCACCCAGCATGGGTATATGTAAAAAGACACCCCAAAACACATTGCCCAACTTCTCCTGAGTACGGGGATACCAGATGTGTGACACTTTTTTGCAGCCTAGGTGGGCAAAGGGGCCCACATTCCAAAGAGCACCTTTTGGATTTCACCGGCCATTTTTCACAGATTTTGATTTCAAACCACTTCTCACGCATTCGGCCCCTAAAATGCCAGGGCAGTATAACTACCCCACAAGTGACCCCATTTTGGAAAGAAGACACCCCAAGGTATTTCGTGACGGGCATAGTGAGTTCATGGAAGTTTTTATTTTTTGTCACAAGTTAGTGGAATATGAGACTTTGTAAGGAAAAAAATAAATAAAAAAATCATCATTTTCCGCTAACTTGTGACAAAAAATATAAAATTCTAGGAACTCGCGATGCCCTCACGGAATACCTTGGGGTGTCTTCTTTCCAAAATGGGGTCACTTGTGGGGTAGTTATACTGCCCTGGCATTCTGATATTACTTTTAACCCTTTGCCCCTCTAATTTAACACTATGTCCTCTTGTAGCAGTTTTTCTTCTTGTAAATCTTCTCTCTCTTTTACCTTGTTGATTCCCTTTATGTATTTAGCAGTTTCTCTCATCTCCCCTCTGTCTCGTCTTTCTTCCAAGATATACATGTTAAGGTCCTTTAATCTTTCCTGGTAAGTTTTATCCTGCAATCCATGGACCAGTTTAGTGGCTCTTCTCTGAACTCTCTCCAAAGTATCGATATCCTTCTGGAGATATGGTCTCCAGTACTGAGCACAATACTCCAGATGAGGTCTCACTAGTGCTCTGTAGAGCGGCATGAGCGCCCCCCCCCTTTGTCTACTGGTAATGCCTCTCCCTATACACCCCAGCAGCATTCTGCTAGCATCTCCTGCTGCTCTATGACATTGTCTGCCTACCTTTAAGTCTTCTGAAATAATGACCCCTAAATCCCTTTCTCAGATACTGAGGTTAGGACTGTATCACTGATTTTAATTTTGCTCTTGGGTTTTTACGCCCCAGGTTCATTATCTTGCACTTATCAACATTAAATTTTAGTTGCCAGATTTTTGACCATTCCATTAGTTTTCCTAAATCCTTTTCCATTTGGTGTATCCCTCCAGGAACATCAACCCTGTTACAAATCTTTGTGTCATCAGCAAAAAGACACACCTTACCATCGAGGCTTCTGCAATTTCGCTGATAAAGATATTAAACAATATGGGTCCCAGAACAGATCCCTGAGGTACCACACTGGTAACAAGACCATGGTCTGAATATACTCCATTGACTACAACCCTCTGTTGTCTGTCCCTCAGCCACTGCTAATCCATTCAACAATATGGGAGTCCAAGCACAAAGACTGCAATTTATTGATAAGCCTTCTATGTGGGACAGTATCAAAAGCCTTACTAAAGTCCAGATAAGCGATGTCTACTGCACCTCCGCCATCTATTATTTTAGTCACCCAATCAAAAAAATCAATAAGATTAGTTTGACATGATCTCCCTGAAGTAAACCCAGGCTGTTCTTCATCTTTCAATCCATGGGATTTTAGATGTTCCACAATCCTCTCCTCAAGTATGGTTTCCATTAATTTCCCCACTATTGATGTCAGGCTTACTGGCTATAGTTGCCGATTCCTCCCTACTACCTTTCTTGTGAATGGGCACAACATTTGCCAATTTGCTATCATCAAAGGAAAAATGAATTCCCAAGTTTATCAAGACATTTTGCAGGAGAACTTAAGGCCATTTGTCCACCAGCTGAAGCTCAACAGAAAATGGAGTGTGCAACAGGACAACGACCCAAAGCATAGAAGATAAATCAAACAGAATGGCTTAAACAGAAGAAAATAAGCCTTCTGGAGTGGCCCAGTCAGAGTCCTGACCTCAACCCCAATTGAGATGCTGTGGCATTAACCTCAAGAAAGCGATTCACACCAGACATCCCAAGAGTATTGCTGAACTGAAACAGTTCTGTAAAGAGGAATGGTCAAGAATTACTCCTGACCGTTGTGCACGTCTGATCTGCAACTACAGGAAACGTTTGGTGGAAGTTATTGCTGCCAAAAGGAGGTTCAACCAGTTATTAACCCTTAAGGACTTAGGACGTACCGGTACGGCATGGGTCCCGAGTCCTTAAGGACCCATGACGTACCGGTACGTCATGGCTTTAATTTGCTATTCCGGCGCCGCGGGGTTATCGGAACGGGATTTCGGCTGAAATCATTCAGCCGGCATCCGTACAATGCAGGGGGGGGTCATTTGACCCCCCCGTATCGCGATTCGCTGAAAACCGCAGGTCAATTCAGACCTGCGGTTTTTCCTGCGTTTCGGTCCCATTTGGGTGTCCTCGTACCCGAATGAACCGGAAGAAAAAAGACTGCGATCAGGAGGCGTAATAATACACCACCTATCGCACGTCCGAGGATTTGGCAGAGGCGCGGTGCTGGCCATGGTGCTGAAACACTGCTGTCCAGGGTGCTCGAATGCGTGCAGGGAGAGAGAGCGCGAGATTCAAACTTCCTGCGCTCCTCTCTCCCCTCGTCTTCCTGTCCAGCACCCTGACCGGTGCCAGGCACCGTTCAGCACCAGCTCCTCCGCGTCCCCATAATCGCCATCCCTCACCCTCCTGCCACCCATAGCAACCCAGAGTAGGTTAGGGGCAGTGAGGAGGAGAGGCACCGTTAGGAAGGGAAAGAAGGGAAAAGTTAGTTAGGAAAAAAAAAAACTTTTACACTAAACTTTCTTTGATCCATCTATCAGACCCCAGACCCCCCCCTGCCACTTGCCCCCCCCCAAGAGCCCCCCACCACCACCAGCTGGATTAACGGTTACACTTGTACGTGGACAACTTTTATACCAGCATTCCCTTGTTCAGGTCCCTTGCCGCCAGATCCACGTTCACATTGTGGTGGCAGTGCGGAAAATCAACGCGGCCTCCCTGCCTACCCCCCTCCAGGTACCTATCCCAGGGGTGAGACCCGTGCACTTACCAGTGGAAAACCTGTTGGCTGGTCAGGTATAAGGACAAGAGGGATGTCCTTGTACTGTCCACAATCCACGGTAACAGCACCACCCCTGTCCCTGTGCGAGGTACCCGCGGCAACGGTCCTCAAGCCCGATTGTATCGTCGACTACAATCGGTATATGGGAGGAGTTGATCTCTCTGATCAAGTCCTCAAGCCATAAAATGCCATGCGCAAAAACCCGGGCATGGTACAAAAAAGTGCGGTCTACTTGGTGCAGGTTGCCATGTACAACTCTTTTGTACTATCCCGAAGCGCTGGCAGCACAGGGACATTCCTCCAATTCTATGAGGCAGTCCTCAAGGACCTGATCTTTTCGGACCGGGAAAGAGCAGGCCGGAGTACCTCGGGAATTGGAGGCGCCCGGATCGTTTCCTGGCCAACACTTTCCAGGTGTGGTCCCCCTACTGGAAAGAAGGGACGAACCCAAAAAAAAAGTGCAGAGTGTGTCGCAGGAGGGGGATACGGAAGGACACCACACTCAGTGCGACACTTGCCCCGATCATCCGGGCCTCTGCGTTATCGATTGCTTCAGGGAGTACCACACTTCCATGGGAGTACTAAATTTTTATAATCCCCAACAGTCCACTAGAGAACATAAAAAACTATGGCTTTCAGACTTTGGAGACACGGAAAACAATTTTTTTCCCCAAAAAAATTTAGTTTTAGAGCAGCATCCTCAACTGCGGCCCTCCAGATGTTGTAAAACCTGTAACTCCAGCATGCCCAGACAACCTACAGCCATCAGCAGGGCAGGGTGGGAATTGTAGTTTTACAACATCTGGAGGGCCGCAGTTTTTAGGATGCCTGCTTAGTGTCTCCAAAGTCTGAGAGCATACATATTGGGCATCGTCGCGTGGCTAAAAGTCGTCGCTATAAAAATAACTTTTGACCAAACGCCTCGATGAACGGTGTTAAAATATAAAATAAAAACGGTGCCAAAACACCCATTTTTGGGCAAATTTTCCATTGAATCCTTTTTGCCGGTAATAAAGCAAGGGTTAACAGCCAAACAGAAACTCATATTTATGGCCCTCGATTCTGTAGTTTGCAGAAACCACCCCATATGTGGTCGTAAATGGCTATATAGCCGCACGGCAGGGCATAGAACGAGGGAACTTCCATACGGTTTCTGGAAGGCAGATTTTGATGGACAGTGGTTTATTGACACCATGTCCCATTAGAAGCCCCCCCTGATGTAGCCTAGACTAGAAACTCCAAAAAAGTGACCCCATCTAAGAAACTACACCCCTCAAGGTATTCAAAAGTTACTTTACAAACTATGTTAACCCTTTAGGTGTTCCACAAAACTAAATAGCGAATGTAGAAACAATTTTAGAAATTTTTTTTTTGTTACATTGCCTCAAAAAAGAGTAATATAGAGCAACCAAAAATCATATTTACCCCTAAAATAGTCCCAAAACAACAACCACCTTATCCCGTAGTTTCCTAGATGGGGTCACTTTTATGGAGTTTCTACTCTAGGGGTGCATCAGGGGGCTTGAAAGGGTACATGGTGTAAATAAACCAGTCCAGCAAAATCTGCCTTCCAAAAACCATATGACGTTCCCCTTCTTCTATGTCCTGCCGTTTAGCCAAATAGTAGTTTACGACCACATATGGGGTGTTTCTGCAAACTACTGAATCAGGGCAACCCACTTTTGAGTTTTGTTTGGCTGTTAACCCATTTTTTCCAGTATAAAGTATGGGTTTAAAATGGAAAATTTTCCAAAAAATAGAAATTTTAAAATTGTTTCTCCATCTGCCATTAACTCTTGTGGAACACCTAAAGGGTTACCAAGTTTGTAAACCAGTTTTGATACCTTGAGCGGGTGTACTTTCTTAGATGGAGTCCACTTTTTTGAAATTTCTATTCTAGGGTGCATCAGGGGGCTTCAAATGGGACATGGTATAAACAAAACCAGTCCTGCAAAATCTGCCTTCCAAAACCCATATGGTGTTTCCCTCCTTCTATGTGCTCCCGTTTGGCCAAACAGCAGTTTACGGACCACATATGGGGTGTTTTTGCAAACTACAGAATCAGGGCAACCATTTTGAGTTTTTGTTTGGCAGTTAACCCTTGTTTTACTCCTGGAAAAAATTGATTATATTGGAAAAGTTTTCCAAAAAATTGAAATTTCAAAATTGTTTCTCAATCTGCCATTAACTCTTGTGGAAGACCTAAAGGGTTAATACAGTTTGAAAAAAAAGTTTTGAATACCTTGAGGGGTGGTTTCTATTATCTAAGCCTCACAATATGACTTCAAACCTGAACTGGTCCATAAAAAGGGATTTTGAAGATTTCTGAAAATTTCAAATTTGCTTCTAAACTTCTAAGCTTTGTAACATTCCCAAAAAAATAAAATATCATTCCCAAATGCTACAAACATGAAGTAGACATATGGGGAATGTAAAGTCATCACAATTTTTGGGGGTATTACTAGTATTACAGAAGTAGAGAAACTGAAAACTTTGAAATTTGCTAATTTTTTCTAAATTTTTGGTAAAAATTGTATTTTTTTATGCAAAAAAATTAACTTTTTTGACCCAATTTTAGCAAGTGTCATGAAGTACAATATGTGACGAAAAAACAATCTCGAACGGCCCTGGGTAAGTCAAAGCGTTTTAAAGTTATGAGCACTTAAAGGGACTCTGTCACCACTTTCTAACCCCCCCTTTTAAAAACTATTGTTCTCTCCATGGCGCCCTTGTGATTACAAAGGTGTTGTTTATAACATAAATTCGCCGTCTCGTTTTGATAAAAATACCTTTTATCTAACCTGTCAATCTTGTGGATAAGGTGCCCAGGGCGTTTCTGAAGGTCTGAAGCTGCCGCCCGCCGACGTTGGTGCCCAGCTTCCTCCCCTGATCCTTTCAGCGCCGCCTGAATGTAAAGAAATCCGCCTCCGGCTCTCGCTGTGCGCACTCGCGGGATCTTTGAAAAGGAGGAGGGGCACTGAGCGAGAGCCGGAGGCGGATTCTTTACATTCAGGCGGCGCTGAAAGGATCAGGGGAGGAGCTGGGCACCAACGGCGGCGGGCGGCAGCTTCAGACCTTCAGAAACGCCCTGGGCACCTTATCCACAAGATTGACAGGATAGATAAAAGGTATTTTTATCAAACCGAGACGGGCGAATTTATGTTATAACAACACTTTGTAATCACAAGGGCGCCATGGAGAGAACAATAGTTTTAAAAGGGGGGGTTAGAAAGTGGTGACAGAGTCCCTATTAAAGTGACACTGGTCAGATTTGCAAAAAATGGCCAAGTCTTAAGGTGAAATAGGCTGAGTCCTTAAGGGGTTAAATCCAAGGGTTCACATACTTTTTCTACCTGCACTGTGAATGTTTTACATGGTGTGTTCAATAAAAACATGGTAACATTTAATTCTTTGTGTGTTATTAGTTTAAGCCGACTGTGATTGTCTATTGTTGTGACTTAGATGAAGATCAGATCACATTTTATGACCAATTTGGCAGAATCCATATCATTCCAAAGGGTTCACATACTTTTTCTTGCAACTGTTATACTACAGAGGACTGTATACTGTATATTACTACAGAGGACAGTATATAATTGTATGACATTGGGAAAAACGCAGTGTCTGAACAGGCGGGTAAGCCTGTTGCGGTTACTCCCTCGCAGGAACCTGCAGGGGAGAAGGTTTCTGAGTCGCCCAAAGAGCCTGTGATCAAAGATAGATTTGGGGTGGTGAAAGTCAGAGATCCCATGCTAGCCCGGGTAAGAGGTAGCATGATAGCCGCCCCCAGAGACTGAAAGAGTGTTACATGTTTGGGACAATTATGCGGATAATACGGACTATCAGGTGGTTCTCACTGAGGGGAATGTTGGGCACGTAATTTCCCTTTATGCTTGGAGGTTTTGAGTAATGGAGAACATTTCTGCAGAGTGACAAAACTCCTGCAGAACCTGTACCTGTCCCTTTAAATGATAATGTGAAGGAGCTGCACATTGAGAACAAAGGTGCAGATAAGATGCAAAGTGAAAGTGTCAAGTTACTTGAACAGCATAATGACAATGTGGATTTTTGCAAAAGATGTGAACTTGATGTTAAGGTGCTCGTACATGAGGTAAAGTGGGGCCGGGTTTCCTTTTGGTATCGGGACTGTGGGGTAACACTCCTGCAGCTAGTGGGTGAAATTCATGCAGAAGTGGTTTCTGGCCTTTTAAATGAAGTGACCATTAGAAACAATGGTGCTGATAAAATGCAAAATGAAAATGTGACGTCTTGATGAAATAGGTGATGATAATGACATGCCTTTTCCGTTGCAGGATGTGGTCGGGGAAATAGCGCCTGAAAGAAAAATTATAAAAAAGGCAGAAGCAATCCTACTTGGTGAACGTGCAAGAAAGAGTGGCAGTCCTAGAGGGTGTACCACACGGTGCAGAAGTGGATATGCAGTCTGCACAGTGTTCTATGACAATGAAGTCATGTCCCAAGTAGGGATAACTTGTCAGTGCCCCTAGAGGTCAGCGTTAACATGACACGAGCGGCATAAGTGAGTGACTTAATGCGCTGTGACCATTAGCAACTCCGAGATGGAAGCTACCAGGTCGATAAAGTCTTGCGAAGTTGAGGTGGTTACTAGTAGCGAACAGATGACAGTTGTATCTGACATGACGAGAGTTAAGTGGGGAGACTTCAGCCTAGTGTCTGAGACCCCATACCAGGCCGTGGTAAATGATCTGACATGTCGGTACCGCTGCAAGCAGTTAAGAGGATTCCTCCCTCTCTATACCCTAGATCTGATAAAGAAAAGACTAGCCTGTCTTCACAGAATCACAAAGAAAGGCTGCAGAGGGGCCAAGGGAGGAGACTCTGAAAGAAATGAGTGAGCTGAAGGGTCTACGGCCTGATATATCCAGGTGAAGAGCAAAGGCGCCAAAGAAATACAGAAGACAACGGAAGACACCTGTGCTTTGGATACAAGAGTGGGGCGCTTCCAACAAACTGGTGCGAAAAACGAAGAGCATGACCAAGCGAAGGCGTGTGCAAAGCCGTCCAAGTAGACAGCAGCCTGCTGGGGAAGGAATACGAGGAGTTGGATGACCAGTATGCGGATCCTGTCTACTACTGTGGGTTGGCTCTCCTGAATTCTTCCCGAAAGGAGAACCGTGGTCCTAAGTAAGCCTCTGGAGAAAATGCCAGAAGTCTACGAGTCTGGTGAAGTCCCTGTTGTCCCCGGTACCTCCTACCTCGATGAGAAAGAGGAAAAGGATTTAAGAGGGCAAGTATATGATGCGGGTCAAAGAAAACCAAGGCTGAAGAAGTTAAGGCCGAGGTGTTGGAGGACTTGAAATTCTCAAGTGGCGCAGTGACGAAGAAGCGGCTACGACGCGGAAAAACCCATTAAAAAAGCAGAGGTCTCTGAAAACTGCGCCAAAGTGGGAGAAACCACTGCTGGAAAGCTGGAAGAAGTGAACCGGAGGCACGTAAAAGAAGCGAGCAGGGATAAGCCTGCTCTGCTGAAGGAGCCCTCAAGGCAAAGGAGAAACGGTCGGGACACAACCATGACTGGGAACAATTCGGTCAAGAGCTGCAGCAGTCCAAGAAAGGACATGAGGAGCATGTGCACAAGCCAGAAAATCTAAAAAGAGAGCCTGCCGGTCGTATAAAAACATCTTCTGAGAGAAGTTCCAGAAACCGAATGCTTAAATGTGGAGAGGAACAGAAAAAAATAAAAGAGATGAGGACCACGGGTGCGAACGCGCATCACCCTTGCTCGTGAAAGAGAGTGTTCGCAGTTTGCTTCTACGCTGGATTGTCGTAGGCTCCTCTGCAATATGTCATAAAACGCACAATAGTGAGAGTACTCCGGCCACAGTTAAAATTCGGCTTTATTATACTCACAGAACTAAAATGATTTTTTCAGCATATTAATATAGCAATATTCTTCCCGCACAGCCCGACCGGGTTTCACATGTAGCTTCGTCAGGGGCGAGAATCTACCACGCCTAGGGTAGGAGGTTATTTAACCCCCTTCCCCCCACATGGCACAGCTGATGATTATATTACCCAACCAATTGCACAAAGGAAGTCTCCAAAGTACTCATATTCCAAAAAAAAAAAAAAAACACTTAAAACACAAATAAAAACACATTCCATTCATCTTTCAGAAATCACATACAAAATATCGCAATTATATAATTTTTTTTTCATGCTAACTCTCCCCATTGGGAATTGTATTACAAACACGGCTAGGTCAACCAATGACTAACTTCCAAGTGCTTCATTCATGAAGTCACACTTCCAGGTAGGTTCCCTCCCCCTACTGGACAATTCACTACTCCACACTTTCACTGCTCCAGCGCACTACAATGCCAATATTCCAAATACATTCAAACTAAGCAGGGCTTGAGGTCGAATTCAATATTCATCCCTTTAGGTTGAAGGGTGCTTTAATTTTATATATCCATTCTGTTTATTTGCATTACTGGGCCCCCACCCCGCCAATGGGGTTGACCAGTTCACTCCCATGAATTTTAGACCTCTAGGATTCTTCAAATGGTGCTTCTTAAAATGCATAGAAACACTATGTGTAGTTAGACCTTTTTTGATGTTAAGGATTGTGCTCCTGTATTAGTTTCCTGAGGGTTCTACCTACGTACTGGAGGCCACAAGGGCACTCCAGCACGTATATCACCCCTCATTCTCACAGGACAGGCCCCCTTTCACTTTTAAACTCTTGTCCACTTACTGTGGACTTTACTACCCCACACATGCTGCATTCTCTCTTTCAAGATTCTATTTTTGCAGCTATGCAAAAACCGCATATCATTTTTTTTGGGGACAGTCGGAATTGCACTGTGTACTAAACGTGTGTTCAAATTAGGAGCCTTGTTATATATAATTTCTGGCCTCCTAGGTATCTCCTTCCCTAGGATGGGGTCGTTCTTCCAGTGTTGCCCAATTCCTTTTAAGCGCGTTTTTGAGGACCCTGCATTGGCATTATATTGCGTCATGAACATGAAACGGAATCCCTCTCCTTCTTATTCTTTTTTCCACAATCACCCTCTATTTACAAGCCTCCAAATTATTTCGGCACTCTTCCAACTCCTCCTCATCATATCCTTTTTCCACAAACCTTTCTTTAATCACTTTGCTCTGCTTCCTATAATCTTCTACTTTTGTACAGTTACGTGCTATTCTTTTAAACTGCCCTTTGGTCGTGTACTGTGGCCAAAGTATCTGTGTAGTCCCAGCCTTATAAGATAAGTATAGTTTCTAAAATGTGCGTAGTGTGGGGACAGGAGGAAATGTAGTGACAGCTTCTCAAGGAAGACTATACAGGTAACAACAAAAAAAATTAGATACCTTTGATTTCTCGTCATCATCAAATATAGCATTTTTTGGTCGAGGTGGTAGAGGTGGTATCATGGCTTCTGCTGGCAATTTTGGGTCTTCCTTTACAATTCCTATTAAAGTAGTGGAATTTAATAGGGTTACAGATGATGAAATTATACTACCTTAAACTGATTACTAGTTTCCTCCCACCCAGGCATGTAGGAGACCCACCTTGTTTTTTCAGCATCTGGTAGGCCTCTGCTATTTTCACTTCACTGGGAAGTCCAAGTGTCCCAGCTGTACAAAAGCTCCAAAATCTTTAACTTGACTTTCTCTGGAGAGCGGCTGCCGAGGTACTAAACAATAAAGGTAATATGATAACAATTATGTCAATAATCTCCTATAGTATAAACCATGTATGACCACATAGCGCTCACCTCCAGTCAAAACTCCCTGTATGCAAAATTAAAACCGGACAACCATGCTATTAAATTCTACCTAAACGTCTGTGAAGACCCACAGCATACTTCTGTCCGACAAAGATTTGACCTGTCAGGTTGATAATCTCAGCTGATCATATGCCACTATCCATTGGCCCTCATTATCCCAATTACAATGAGCAGATAAAGGGTCCCGAGTTTATTTCAAGTCTGCTATTTGCATTTGGAATCTGTTGCTGTCAACTCTCAAGATGAGATCCAAAGAGCTGTCACCATAAGTGAAGTAAGCCATCATTAGGCTGAAAAAAAACACAACAAACCCATCAGAGAGATGGCAAAAACATTAGGCGCGGCCAAAACAACTGTTTGGAACATTCTTAAAAAGAAGGAACGCACCGGTGAGCTCAGCAACACCAAAAAGACCCGGAAGACCACGGAAAACAAACTGTGGTGGATGACCGAATAATTCTTTCCCTGGTGAAGAAAACACCCTTCACAACAGTTGGCCAGATCAAGAACACTCTCCAGGAGGTAGGTGTATTGTGTGTCAAAGTCCACAATCAGGAGAAGACATCACCAGAGTGAATACAGAGGGTTCACCACAAGATGGAAACCATTGGTGAGCCTCCAAAAACAGGAAGGCAGATTAGAGTTTGCCAAACGACATCTAAAAAAGCCTTCACAGTTCTGGAGCAACATCCTATTGACAGATGAGACCAAGATCAACTTGTACCAGAGTGATGGGAAGAGAAGAGTATGGAGAAGGAATAGGAGCTGCTCATGGTCCTAAGCAAACCACCTCATCAGTGAAGCATGGTGGTGGTAGTGTCATGGCGTGGGCATGTATGGCTGCCAATGGAACTGCTTCTCTTGATAAAAGCAGCAGGATGAATTCTGAAGTGTTTCGGGCAATATTATCTGCTCATATTCAGCCAAATGCTGGGTCCAAACTGCCTCCCTCCCCTTAGATTGACAAATGCACCTATGCACTCGTTCGCTAACACGGTGCATTGCGCACCCCGTCTTCTGCTGCTTGACGAGCAGCAAAGATGATTAGTGCACCCGGAATTTGAGGTGCCGTTTTGCTTCATCTGCAGTCACCTCCACTTCCAGGTGGAATGACGTCAACGGCGCATGCGCACTAATCAGCTTCGCTTTATAGTTTTAAAGGGGTTGACAGAGTTTTAAGATAACTCTCAAATAAGAGAAGGAGATTGTATACCCAACGTTTAGTCAGTCCCCATTTCCAGCGATACCGTTTCCAGTCCATGCCTCAAAATTTATGTTTGCATGCCGCAATGTGATGTAGCTGTATGCAGCTGCACCCAATCACTGGCTTCAGCGGGTACACAAGATGTATACCAGTAATCTAACTTAAAATCTAACCCTGCTGTATGTGCCCCAGTGTTCCAGCTACCTTCCATAAATGTGAATGGGACCACTGAAGAACCTTTCATTTACAGTACATCAGGACATTGGGTCCCTCAGAGAACCAAGGTGCTCCCAGAGGTCAAAGCCCAAGTAATATATAGTGTTATAATTTGTACAAAGAGGAGGTAACATGTGACAATCCCGTATTGTCAATGGAGAATACTATGTTACCTACCGTGTTACCTGTCACTGTAACCAGCACCTCTTATAATGAGATGACTGCCCTGGTATGATAATGTTTGCAGTGGCTGACCCCACCCAAAAATTCTTAAAAAATATGTTTCATATACAAATGTGATTAAAATAATCAGCCATTTTTCTGATGACGTCACAGCCTCTGCATTTACCTTTGGAGAAACTACTTTTATGAGCTCATTAAGGAAGCGGAACTTGCCGACTTCATTGTGAAATCTTTTGCCACAGCTCTTCATACATGCTTCTAGTACCTGAAAGAGATGAAATGTCTCATGACGTACAAAGACCTATAAATAAGGCATAAATCTACGAGATTAGGAGTTCAGATAGGTTTTTCCATTCCTTCTAAAACAGCAGCAATTTCTAGTCTTTGCTTTCTTCTAACCATTGACATGATGCGCAGAGCAGCAGAAGAGGAACACTTAGAAGCACCTTGATTTCTGAATGTAGACAAATGAGTTTTTAGTAACGATCATAGGATATGAGGATATATTGCACTATTTGCGTCTGCTCTGACTCTATCAGAGACTGAATAATGAGAGAGAAGAGGACATGGGAAAAGAATAGAGAAGTGATATAAACTGTTCTGTTACCAGTTAGTGCTTGCATCGCCTCCCATTCTTGAGGGGACTGTATTTTGTGAGCCAGAGTCGAGTTGCAAGCTGAGGCCTAATAAAGAAACAGGGGACTCAAATTATACCTTAGCAGAAACCAACAAAATCAAATCGAGCCCTGAACCTGCCAAGTAACAATGGCTTCCCCTGGATAACACTGTAACACCAGGTCATTCATCACAATTACCCTTTCAGATGTTCTGCAGTATTCTGGACTTTGAAGCTCTAAGGCAAAAATCTATTCTTATTTTTAATACAAAATATGACCACATTGCTGTGCACCAACCCAACACCATGAATGATCTGCTATGAACTCCCAGCCTGACATAACTGTTCTACTGTGGACTACCACCCTGACATGACGGCTCTACTGTGGACTACCACCCTGACATGACGGCTCTACTGTGGACTACCCACTCTGACATGATTTCTGTACTCTGGACTACTACCATAACATGACTTCTCTACTAAGGATTACCACCCTGACATGACTGCTCTACTGTGGACTACCATCCTGACATGATTTCTGTACTCTGGACTACCATCCTGACATGACGGCTCTACTGTGGACTACCACCATGACATGACGGCTCTACTGTGGACTACCACCATGACATGACAGTTCTACTGTGAGCTACCACTCTGACATGATTTCTGTACTCTGGACTACCAACCTGACATGATTTCTGTACTCAGGACTACCACCATGACATGACAGTTCTAGGTGAGCTACCACTCTGACATGACAGCTCTACTGTGTGCTACCAACCTGACATGATTTCTGTACTCTGGACTACTACCATAACATGACTTCTCTACTAAGGATACCACCCTGACATGACTGCTCTACTGTGGACTACCATCCTGACATGATTTCTGTACTCTGGACTACCATTCCTGACATGACGGCTCTACTGTGGACTACCACCATGACATGACGGCTCTACTGTGGACTACCACCATGACATGACAGTTCTACTGTGAGCTACCACTCTGACATGATTTCTGTACTCTGGACTACCAACCTGACATGATTTCTGTACTCTGGACTACCAACCTGACATGATTTCTGTACTCTGGACTACCACCATGACATGACAGTTCTAGGTGAGCTACCACTCTGACATGACAGCTCTACTGTGTGCTACCAACCTGACATGATTTCTGTACTCTGGACTACCTACCATAACATGACTGCTCTACTAAGGATTATCCCCTGACATGACTGCTCTACCATCCTGACATGACTGCTCTACTGTGGACTACCATCCTGACATGATTTCTGTACTCTGGACTACCATCCTGACATGACGGCTCTACTGTGGACTACCACCATGACATAACGGCTCTACTGTAGACTACCACCATGACATGACAGTTCTACTGTGAGCTACCACTCTGACATGATTTCTGTACTCTGGACTACTACCAATGACATGACTGCTTGTACTGAGGATTACCACCCTGACATGACGTCTCTACTGTGGACTACCACCCTGACATGATTTCTGTACTATGGGACTACTACCATGACATGACTGCTCTCACCCTTAATCTTAAATACTTTGACAATAAGAAATTATACAACTAATATATAATGATATATTGACCCTTCCAAGTCCGATTAAGCTGATCACAAAAGGCTTGAACATCTCACAGTCTTGCTCCTTGTTGAGTGGATTTGTTGCCGGTCTGTTGGAAGAAAGAGCAAAACTTTACTTCCAAAACATTACAAAGAGTGTTTAAACATCCGGTCATGAAAAAGACCGGTCCCATGTTCCTATTCTGTGATATTGTGACATAGAACGGTCACCTCCCATGTCCCTGTACTGTGATATTGTGATTTACAACGGTCACCTCCATGTCCCTTTACTGTGATATTGTAATCATAGAACGGTCACCTCCCATGTCCCTGTACTGTGATATCGTGACACGGAGCGATCGCCTCCCATGTCATTGTACTGTGATATTGAGATATAGACCAGTCACCTCCATGTCCCTGTACTGTGATATTGTGATTTAGACCGGTCACCTCCCATGTCCTCTGTACTGTGATATTGTGACATAGACCGGTGACCTCCCATGTCCCTGTACTGTGATATTGTGACATAGACGGTGACCTCCATGTCCTGTACTGTGATATTTTGACAAGACCGGTGACCTCCCATGTCCCTGTACTGTGATAGTGTGACATAGGACCGGTCACCTCTCATGTCCCTGTACTGTGATATTGTGACATAGACCGGTCACCTCCCATGTCCCTGTACTGTACTGTGATATTGTGAGATAGACCTGTCACCTCCCATGTCCCTGTACTGTGATATTGTGACATAGACCGGTCACCTCCCATGTCCCTGTACTGTGATATAGGACCGTTCACCCCCTCATGTCCCTGTACTGTGATATTGATGACATAGACTGGTCACCTCCCATGTCCCTGTACTGTGATATAGAGCGGTCACTTCCCATGTCCCTGTACTGTGATATTGTGACATAGACCGGTCACCTCTTATTTCCCTGTTACTGTGACATTGTGATTTAGACCAGTCACCTCCCATGTCCCTGTACTGTAATATCGTGATACAGAGCGGTCACCTCTCATTTTCCTTACTGTGATATTGTGACATAGACCAGTCACCATACCATGTCCCCTGTAATGTGATATTGTGATTTAGGCCAGTCAGTCACCTCCCATGTCCCTGTACTGTGATATCGTGACATAGACCGATCATTTTCCCATGTCCCTATAATGTGATATTGTAAACATAGACCGGTCACCTCCCATTTCCCTGTTCTGTGATATTGTCGATATAGACCGGTCCCCTCCCATGTCCCTGTAATGTGATATTGTGACATAGACTGGTCACCTCCCATGTCCCTGTACTGTAACATTGTGATTTAGACTGGTCACCTCCCATGTCCCTGTACTGTGATATTGTGACATAGACCGGTCACCTCCCATGTCCCTGTACTGTGATATTGTGACATAGACCGGTCACCTCCCATGTCCCTGTACTGTGATATTGTGACATAGGACCGGTGACCTCCCATGTCCCTGTACTGTGATATTGTGACATAGACTGGTGACCTCCCATGTCCTGTACTGTGCATCATTGTGACATAAGACCGTCACGTCCCATGTCCCTGTACTGTGATATTGTGACATAGACCGGTCACCTCCCATGTCCCTGTACTGTGATATTGTAACATAGATCGGTCACCTCCCATGTCCCTGTACTGTGATATCGTGACACGGAGCGATCGCCTCCCATGTCCCTGTACTGTGATATTGAGATATAGACCAGTCACCTCCCATGTCCCTGTACTGTGATATTGTGATTTAGACCGGTTACCTCCCATGTCCCTGTACTGTGATATTGTGACATAGACCAGTGGCCCCTCCCATGTCCCTGTACTGTGATATTGTGACATAGACCGGTGAACCTCCCATGTCCTGTACTGTGATATTTTGGACATAGACCCGGTGACCTCCCATGTCCCTGTACTGTGATAGTGTGACATAGACCGGTCACCTCCCATGTCCCTGTACTGTGATATTGTGACATAGACCGGTCACCTCCCATGTCCCTGTACTGTGATATAGACCGTTCACCTCCCATGTCCCTGTACTGTACTGTGATATTGTGACATAGACCGGTCACCTCCCATGTCCCTGTACTGTGATATTGTGACATAGACCGGTCACCTCCCATGTCCCTGTACTGTGATATAGACCGTTCACCTCCCATGTCCCTGTACTGTGATATTGTGACATAGACTGGTCACCTCCCATGTCCCTGTACTGTGATATAGAGCGGTCACCTCCCATGTCCCTGTACTGTGATATTGTGACATAGACCGGTCACCTCTCATTTCCCTGTACTGTGACATTGTGATTTAGACCGGTCACCTCCCATGTCCCTGTACTGTAATATCGTGACACAGAGCGGTCACCTCTCATTTTCCTTTACTGTGATATTGTGACATAGACCAGTCACCTACCATGTCCCTGTAATGTGATATTGTGATTTAGGCCAGTCAGTCACCTACCATGTCCCTGTACTGTGATATCGTGACATAGACCGATCATTTCCCATGTCCCTATAATGTGATATTGTAACATAGACCGGTCACCTCCCATTTCCCTGTTCTGTGATATTGTGATATAGACTGGTCCCCTCCCATGTCCCCTGTAATGTGATATTGTGACATAGACTGGTCACCCTCCCATGTCCTGTACTGTAAACATTGTGATTTAGACTGCGTCACCTCCCATGTCCCTGTACTGTGATATTGTGATATAGACTGGTCCCCTCCATGTCCCTGTAATGTGATATTGTGATATAGACTGGTCCCCTCCCATGTCCCTTGTACTGTGATATCGTGACATAGACCGGTGACCTCCATGTCCTGTACTGTGATATTGTGACATAGACCGGTCCCCTCCCATGTCCCTGTACTGTAACATTGTGATTTAGACTGGTCACCTCCCATGTCCCTATAATGTGATATTGTGACATAGACCGGTCACGTCCCATGTCCCTGTACCGTGATATTGTGACATAGACCGGTCACCTCCCATGTCCCTGTACTGTGATATTGTGACATAGACCGGTGACCTCCCATGTCCCTGTACTGTGATATTGTGACATAGACCGGTGACCTCCATGTCCCTGTACTGTGATATTGTGACATAGACCGGTTCACCTCCCATGTCCTGTAATATCGTGACATATACCGGTCACCTCCCATGTCCCTGTACTGTAATATCGTGACATAGACTGGTCACCTCCATGTCCCTGTTCTGTGATATCTCATTGTGTCTTTAGTAAACATAGTGATATCACAATGCACAGCTCAGTGACCAAGTTCCTCTGATGATATAACTGTCAAAGTTACAGCATAGCGGGCGCCATGTTTGGCTGAAGTGCCCGGCTCTGTGGACGCAACCTCCACCCTGCACTCACTGATCCGGGCTTCCAGACTCTCCTCTTCCATCCTCGGGTACTACGAGGGAGCTCGGTACTTCCGCCTAACACCGGGCACTTCCGCCAGGAGTGAGAGTGAAGCCACGTCACCTCCGCCCATACTTCGCCTTTTCGTTTCGTATCTTCCGGGACTGAAGCTCAGGGCGCATGCTTAGCGAGAGCTTACCTGGTTTGGTGACAAACGAGTTATGGCGGGAGACACGTGAGGAGCGTGTCGTTGTCACGTGATCCGGATACCACTGTCACATGTTAGCGGTCTGACGCCATGCTGCGTCTACTCGAAGAGTTTTGACAAGGGTTGAGTCTAAATCCTAGTGGGGTAAAAGACCTGGTCTCTCAGCCCACTAGGATTTAGCCCCTCTATATAAGAATGTTAATTTCTAGTGGGTTGAAGGACATTTTTTTATTATTAACTAAAGAGGTTTTTCAAGTGTAGGAAAGGCAGTTAGAAAAATAGTGGCAAAAAGTTTCCGCATACTTGCCCCGCCACTGCAGCTGTGGCTCTGAAGCCTGAGAACAGTTATTGGCTGCAGCAACACTTAAGCGATCATGCCGAGGTCATCATTGATCTTTAGATGACTGTAGACAGCAGGCACTGAACAAAAACCACTATAGTAAAGGAAGGTGTCATATGTCAGCTTTTTATTTTAAATCACTACAACAGACGTTTACTGGTAGTGCACATATAGCTTTTGCCCTTTTACTACTAGTGCCGAACATGTACAGTGCTGAAGCGATGGGTGAACATGGCGCCCACTCGCACGCGTAGAAGGCGCCATGGCTGGAGGGCCTCCGCTGTCTCAAACAGCAGAGAGCCACGGCTAATTTCTGTGACTGGCAATTATGGGTTAAGGGCTTAGGGGGAAAGGGTAGGGCTAGGAGGTTAGGGCAGGGGCGTAGCTATAGGGGGTGCAGAGGTAGCAATCGCTACTGGGCCCAGGAGCCTGAGGGGGCCCAAAGACCCTTGTGCCACATAAGAAAACACCAGTTCTACAGAAAGTGCTTGCTGGTCAAGTTACACCTCTGGCTGGAGGTAAGGAGTTAGGTCAAGAATTTATCTTTTGCCATTACAATTTTTGTCTCAGGCAGTACGAGAGCTATGTGCTTCCCTGCCCCTGGCCACAAAGCACTGAGGGAAGGGGGCCCAAGATGAACTCTTGCACCAGGGCCCATGAGCCTTTAGCTACGCCCCTGGGTTAGGGTTAGGCGTTCTTAAACACAGGGCCAATGGAAGGGGGACTTGGCGCTTTTGACGCTCAAACACGACCCCCTTGGAGAACCAGGATTTCCTTCCCTGGAGGCAGAGAAACGGGAGCGGCTGTCCCCTTACTCTTCTGCCCAGTGGGAGCTCCAGGGAAGCGGCTGCAAGGCAGAGGCACTTAGCGCTTCCTCCCCAGGAAAGCGGAGAACCGGCTGTCCCCCTGACTCCCATACCAAGTGGGAGCTCCAGGGAAGTGGGCTCGAGGTGAAGGCACTTAGCGCTTCCTCCACAGGAAGTAGAGAAACGGGAACAACTGTCCCCTGACTCCTATGCCCACTGGGAGCTCCAGGGAAGCAGCTGCGAGAAGAAGGCCACCCGTGAAAGTTGCAAACCCCTTGCCGCCCTCCTGGAAGCGTCCTCGGGCTCGGCCGCCCCTGCGGGTGACGGCGGCAGAGAACCGGAGGCGGTTTCATTTTGAAATAGATAACCGGAATGAGAGTGAACTCAATGGGCGCATCTGGTGAGCAGTTCCACAGGCTCGCAGGGTCAGGTGTGAGAGATGGATCTTATTTCTCTACATTCTGTAGTACACATTTTTGTCCACTGGATGGCAAACCTGATGTTTGAGCAATGTGTGCATTCTTTTGTTTAAGGTAAATAGGGGAGGGGGAAAATGGGGATTACATTACAGTTTTCAAATCTACCTATGAACTCAGTTGAAGTTGCTGAAACCACTCCTATCAGGTTAAGGAGCCAATAGTCTCTTCTTAAGGAACACCCCTTTTGTGATGTCATGTCCTGCTATTTATGTGAATGTATTTTTAAATAAATAAACGAGGTTCTTGCTCAGGGGGATGAGGAAGTGCTTTCTCATGAAACCACCTAGTGTGTCTGGTCTCATTATGAAAGCTGTATGGCATGCACATACTTATACTTCTAATTGATTGGCACCACACAAAGAAGAAGGAGAAGCGCATGAATTGTGCTGACAAATGGCGTCCCATAGGTGGGCAGACAGCTTGCATAATTTCTGATTCAAACAACAGGAGAGGTCATAAGCTGCAGCAAAGGTAAGAAGCTTTCATTCTTACAACCTCCTCTGAGTCTTTTGCCCAAGTGGATTCTCAAGAGTTGAATTGGTGTTATCGCGATAGAAGGGTTCAAATTATAGCTGATCTGTCCGTTAGAACGAAAGAACCTGTTGAAATATTCCTTCTTTGTGTGGTAGGACATGCTGGAACTAACGGAAGTTGTTAGACAACTGAGTCGGATATCCTGTGACGTAGAATTGGATCCCAGCCAAGTTCTGATGAGAATCTTGAGGAAAGAGTTAACATTAATTATCATAGGTGATTGGATGTTATTAAGATTTTGTATCCCGGTGAATGGACCAGGGGTCTTCACCAAGAGATATTGTGGGCTCAATACTATTATATATCGTTTGATCTCGTGTAACTGCGCTTAAGTTAGTGGGTTTCAATAGCAATTACTATAAGTAATTGGATATCGTTTGATCTTTGTGCAACTGCTCTTAAGTTATCGGGCTCGATAATAATGAGAGATTGTTTGATCTTAGTGTAACCACAATAATAGGAAATTCTAATGTTGGAGGATATAGTGAGGAGATGGTAACAGCGGCTAAGCTAATGCAGTTAAGAAAAAAAAGTTGAAAGCATTGTCATACTGTGTCGCAGAGATTTCCGGTATTATCTGGAAATACGTAATATTGTGTAAGAGTTCCCCCTAGAGGGTGCATATCGAAACTAAAGTTTCAGTTATGAAGTTAAAATCCTTCATGTGTGCAATTGATATGCCAGAAACCGGTAGATTTAATGAAAGTTTGTGGATTAGTGTATTGAAGGAAAAGAGAAGTTGGTTGAAGGATAATAGGCTGGTGCAAGCTGAGTTATGGTGGAAATTGTCTATGGAAGTGACTGAGAGAAATTGAAGTAAGTTGGAGAAATTATGAGCATTTCTTATTACAAGATGGAGGATTTTGAATCCTATGAGGACAAAAGAAAAAACAAACAGAATAAAACAAACCAAGTGGTATCCCTTCCCCCACCACATCTGCTGTAACATTCAAAAGTAATTATTGTTCTTGTAGTTCCACAATAACTTTTCCTGTTTTCTCTCTGAAATGTGTTCTCAAAAAGTGCAGTACGCAGCCCTGCAGGGTATTGCGATAGTGAGGTCACGGTTACTAGGCAAACGAGGGTTGCTTTTAGGTACTCACAGTTTATAGGATGGCCCTGGGCAGGCGTACAGCAGTGATGGAGAGGCTGGCACAGTAGTCCTCTGGGGCACTCTCTGAGTATAGGGACCTGGCCGGTGGTAGGTGAGGTGCCCTGGGTGTTGCAGGTTTTAATGTGCCCGTGGCAAGATCCCTTTAAGATTCGTGACGCCAGTGCCTGTAACGGTGGCATACCGATTGATGATAGGAATAATTGAGGAACACGATGTTGTGATGAACCAAAACTTCCTTTACTGGAACATTCAACTATTTACACTCTTTTAGCAAAGTTCCATATGGCAGTAGCAAATTACAAGCAGGCTTTTATAAATGGCAGGCACAATGTTATTGCAAGATACTCAGAGGGTTAAACACACTCACAGATCAGGCTGCACCTTCTCCTCAGTAATCCTGTGCACTATTCCTCAGAACTCCTGTCTGTCTTGATCCCAAGGCCCGTATGCCCTATTGGTGGCTTTATCCTTGGTAAAGAAACTTCCTCTCGTATATATCTCCTTGCATTAGATAGATTCTTCTGCCCTTCAGCTCTCTTGTCTGTCTGGAAACACTTCTGCTCTGCTCTGTACTGTACTTGGTAGGAACTGCAGGTTTCTCAGGAGGTAACTCTTCCCCTGGTAACAAACTTCTGAGATAACTCTGGCTCAAGAACCTCAGGCAGGCTAGACTGCACTCACTAGCCTCCTGGACTACACTGCCCTTTTCCTGTCTGGGCCTAACTATATATATTAGGGGTTCCCTAGCTCCCTCTACTGTCTAGGAGGAGGAACTACACCCTAACAGACCTGATACACAGATAAACAGGAAAATGCACATAAAACATCATATACATTACAATGGTCATATTAGCCCTTGTGTAGTGCCCACCTTTACCTAGTGGGACACTACAAAATAACTCCTCCCATCTGTATTTTGCTACATCATTCACGTCCCCTTCTTGTGCTCATGAATTCAACTCCCCTTCCTGCAGATGACTTTCCATCTTTGGGGATTCATATAAGTCGCCATTTAATGTGTAGAAGTATATATGTGTCGAAAAGTATATATGATTAAAAGTATAGGAAAAATATATATAACAATATAAAAAATATAAAAAAAAATATATAAAACAATATGTGAAAGCCTAAGGTGGTATATGGAATTAATGCCAACAGTACGTGAGTCATTTATCCTTTCAGAGTAGCACCTTATGTTTAAATATAAGATATTATATTTCTATTGCGGTATCGAATCACTTTTGTTGAACATCTTTATTCTATTTTCTTTTTCTCTTTTAGAATTTCATATTATGTAGCCGTCTGATACTTTCAACTAGATTGGATGTATTTATGTCTTCCTATAGAGGTCTTATTCAGGGTGGATCAGATATTTGATGGAGGATATTGGGGGGGGGGGGAGGCCACCAGCCGAGGGGGGGTCGGGGTGCTGGAAAACAGCCGTACACTGACCCTCCATCAGCCGGGGGGCATCCACCCCAATCTGTTCATAAAAAGCCAGACAGTTCAAAATTCTGCATTTAATCCTCCTGGTATAAGTGTGTTGAACTCAAATATATATTTTGATTTAATACGTGACATCTTTTTGATATGGTCACCTCCTCTCCAATCTCCATTGACCCTTTCTATTGCCCGCAAATGACAGACCCCTTTGATCTTGATTATGTGCTGTTTTAAAATGTTTGGACAGGGAATGTGATTCATATCGTTTTTTATGTTGTTGATATGTTCCGATATGCGTTTTTTCAATGTCCTTTTTGTCCTCCCTACATACTGTTTCTTACAGGGGCATCGTATTATATAGATTACATTTTTGCTGCTACAAGTAAGGAATTCTCTGATCTTATGTACAAAAGTGTTTGTTGTCAAGTGTACTTCTGTCTTTTTTTGGAAAAAAATAGTCATCTTACAGTTGCAACTTTGTTGCACCTGTAAAAGCCCCTTTAAGTCCAACCATCCCCTCATTGATTGATTTGGTTTTTTATTTGTGATTTTAATTGACGGGGCAACCTTCAATCCCAAATTTGGGGCTTTCGTGTAAATTATACGTGGTTTATTGGCAATATAGGAGCCTATCGATTTATCGTTTTGTATGTAGTGCCAATGTGTTTGAATAATTTTTTCCACTTTTTTATATTGGGCATTAAAAGGTATGATGATATACGGAGTTTCTTCTTTCTCTAATGTACTCTCTTTTTTTTATCAGTAAATAAGGTTTTTCTATCTAAGTTCCTTACTTTGGACAGAGATGACTCTACTCTTTTGAGGGGATATTCTCTAGAGACAAATTGGTCCTTCAAAATCTGAGCTTCTTGTTCGAATTTTCTTCATTCGTACAATTATGTTTCAAACGTCTAAATTGGCCTTCCGGGATACCAGCTAACCACCTAGGTAGATGGCAGCTGGTATAGTGGATAAAGCTATTCCTTGCTATTAGTTTTTGGAATGTGCAACAAGTAAGTCTGTTATTTTCCACCTTAATATTCAGGTCCAAAAATTCTACCTGTGTTGTACTTATATTGGCTGAGTACCGTAAAGTGACTACATTGTTATTGATTTCTTCCAAAAACATTTGGAGTTCTGGGTCTCCATTTTGCCATAAAAAGATGACATCATCAATGTACCTTTGCCATAGCACCAGGTCTGTCCCCAACCTATGTATTATATGCTATCCCACTGGGACATAAACAGATTAGCATAGCTGGTGCCCATGGCCGTACCCTTGGTCTGTAGGAAGAACTCTGATCCAAAACAAAAATAATTGGGTTAATGATAAATCCACTCCTTCTGCCAGGAATTCTATTTGTTCTATTTGAAACATATCGCTCTTCACTAGTTGTGTCATTAATGCTGTTATACCCTGTCCATGTTCTATAATCGTATTTAATGATTGGACATCGAGGGTTTCCAAGCAGTGGCGTCGCCAGGGGGGGGCCAAAGGGGGCCCACGGCCCCCCTACATCATGCTGTGCCCCCCCATGTGCCCCCCCCAACTAAAATGCCCCCCCTAAGTGAGCCGCCGCCGGGCACAGGGAGATGAGCACTTCCATTGCGCTCATCTCCATTGTAATCTGCCTGCCTGTGCCAGCGGAGGTGCAGGGGAGGGAGAGGCGTGTCCCTTCCCCTTCCCTCTGATAGGCTGCAGGCACTAGGCCGGCAGCCTATCAGAGGCCGGCGCTGGCGGGGCGATGACGTCATCGGCGCCGCCTGAGCCTTACAGCGCGGGACACAGGAAGAGTCTCTGCATCGCATCGCTGACACTGAGGTAAGTATAAGTGTTTTTTTTTTTGTTTTTTTTTTACAATAGTGTTACTGGCACATTGGGGGGGGGCTTATTACAATGGGGGGGGGGGACAGACGGACTTAATACTGGCACATGATGGGGGGGATTTATTACAATGGGGGGGGCTTATTACAATGGGGGGGACTTAATACTGGCACATGATGATGGGGGGACTTAATACTGGCACATGATGGGGGGACTTAATACTGGCACATGATGGGGGGGACTTAATACTGGCACATGATGGGGGGGGGCTTAATACTGGCACATGATGGGGGGGACTTAATACTGGCACATGATGGGGGGGACTTAATACTGGTACATGATGGGGGGACTTAATACTGGCACATGATGGGGGGCTTAATACTGGCACATGATGGGGGGGCTTAATACTGGCACATGATGGGGGGACTTAATACTGGCACATTGATGGGGGGCTTAATACTGGCACGTAATGGGGGGGCTTATTACTGGCACGTAATGGGGGGCTTATTACTGGCACGTGATGGGGGCTTATTACTGGCACATTGGGGGGGCTTTTTACTGGCACGTGATGGGGGGCTTATTACTGGCACGTAATGGGGGCTTATTACTAGCACGTAATGGGGGGGCTTATTACTGGCACCTGATGGGGGCTTATTACTGGCACATTGGGGGGCTTATTACTGGCACGTGATCGGGGCTTATTACTGGCACGTGATGGGGGGGCTTATTACTGGCACGTGATGGGGGGACTTAATACTGGCACATGATGGGGGCGGACTTAATACTGGCACATGATGGGGGGGCTTAATACTGGCACATGATGGGGGGGCTTAATACTGGCACATGATGGGGGGCTTAATACTGGCACATATTGGGGGGGCTTATTACTAGCACGTAATGGTGGGGGGCTTATTACTGGCACGTGATGGGGGGCTTATTACTGGCACATTGGGGGGCTTATTACTGGCACGTGATGGGGGGCTTATTACTGGCACGTGATGGGGGGCTTATTACTGGCACGTGATGGGGGGCTTATTACTGGCACGTGATGGGGGGCTCTTTGTTACTGGCACGTGATGGGGGCTTATTACTCAGGCACATTGGGGGGCTCTTGTTACTGGCAGGGCACGTTATTGAGGGCACTTATTACTGGCACATTATTGGTGGGCACTATAGGGGCATCTACTGAGGCCACAAAGAAGGAGTGTTTTATATGGGGGACTCTGTACAGTAGCATTTTATACTGGGACACATTATGGTGGGTACTATGGAGAAGGGGAGACAGGAGTACTATGGAGTCATCTACGGGGGGCACTAAGAAGGGGTATTTTATACTTGCAAATTATGGGGGACACTGAGGGCATCTACTGGGGCACGATATATGGGGCATTTTATACTGGTACATTATGGGGGGCACTAGCAGGAAGGGGGGGAGAGGAGCACTATGGGGGCATTTACTGGGGCACTATATAGGGGTATTTTATACTGGCATATTATGGGGGACATTAGCTCAACTGGGGGCCATAAGGGGGTATGTGTTTGCACATTATAAGGAGAATTATTTCTACTGGGGGGCATTATGGTGGGTTTTATTACTCCCCCATGGTATGACCCCCTAGTAGCAGCACCAGCCTCTCCCTGCTCTGCTATCCCTCTGCCCCTTCTCCAAATCCTTATTATGAAATCTTTCTCATTAGGATAAAAAACAACATCAGCTCGCCGAGGCCCCCGGCCAAAGTGTTGAAGTGGCGTCCGAGATCCCCAAGGCCAAGCCAAGTAACTGTAAGTGTTCATGTGAAATATGTTTATTTTATTTATGTACACTCCTGTGAGAGGTGGGGAGGGAGATCTGTGGATGACACTGTTATAGGGAGGGAGAGTCTGTGGATGACACTGTTATAGGGAGGGAGATCTGTGGATGACACTGTGATGGAGGGGGAAATGGGGATGACACTGTCATGGGGTGGATCTGTGGGATGGACACATATAGCATAAGATGCTATATACGGTATGTGGCATCCACAGATCCCCCCCATAGCGAGTGTCATCCACAGATCCCCCTCTCTATAAAAGTGTCATCACAGACAGTTGGGACTTTTCTTCCCTGTTGCGGTTTTAGGTATTGGGTAAAGTATTGCAGCATTTCTAAGCGTACTTGTGTAAATGTATCGTTGTTATAGCTGCCCCCCCTACTTTTGTCCTGGCCCCCAGTGTGCCCCCCCAAAATTTGAAAGCTAGAGACGCCACTGTTCCCAAGATCCAATTTGGTTTTATACTCAATAACCTCAATTAGTTTGATGATCTGAGTACTGTTTTGTATATGTTTTAGTATTTTTTACCAAGGGTTGGAGTAGACGATCTATATATTGTGATACGTTAGATGTTAAGGCGCCGAATCTGGATATTATGGGTCGACCTGGGGGATTTTCAAAATTTTTATGCACCTTTGGTAGGCAATAAAACATAGGCAGTCTATTTTGAGTGTTTAGAATAAATTTAGCTTCTTGTTCTAGTAGAATTTTCTTTTCTATCCTTTTTGGCAATAGTCAAATTAATAGTTGATTGTATTCTTTGGTGGGATCTCTAGTTATTTTTCTATATCGACGTTTGGTCCAATAATTGTCTATTGCATTCATGTTCGTATTTCTCTATATCTAAGATCACTAGTGCTCCCCCTCCCACTTATTCGCTGGTCGGATAATAATATCATTTTGTCTCTGTAATTGTTTAATAGATAAAATTTCTTGATTTGATAAAATTATTTATTTTGTTTTTCACATTTATGCATCTTAGATCTGATTCTACTCTCTTACGAAATGTTGCCATTTTCTGACTTATTTCTGCCCTTGGAAATTGAGTTGAGCGCTGTTTTAGGGCCGTGTGTGTATAATTTCCCTGGATTGTTGTAGTTTGTATGGATGGGATTTTTCATAAAGTATTTTTTTAGACAAAGTTTCCTGATAAAATTTCTCCACACCTATAATGTGTGAATTTTGTCCATTTTATTAGTTGGAGGCAAACTTAAGACCTTTATCAAGGAGTTTACGCTGGGGTTCTGTTAATGTGTATTTACTGAGGTTTATTATGGCATCTTTATTTACCGTCTTGTTGTGAGTTTTTCTTTTTCGTTGTCCCCGCCGGGGTCTATTCTCTTCCACCACAGAAGAAATAGAAATGACTATACAGGGAGAACATTAACTATAGGAGAAGTCATTGGACTATTTGTATCACTACAGGAGAAACTTATTGGACTATTTGTATCACTACTATCTATTTTTCTACACATATATTTTATATATATATTTTATATTTTTTATCTATATTTTTTATCTCATTTTCTCTCATCATCTATGAAGACTATCAATACCAATTAACTCACCTGCACTAGGATCAATTTGTCAAATAGAATTGAATACTTTATTCCAATATTTTTATATTCATATATTTATATTTTTACTCTCTCCTTTTTTACTTTTTTCACTTTTTTTATTTGATTTAAACCATAGCACATGCACTTTTTTGCACGGATTGCATCAATTTTTATGTCTGTGTGGGAACTCAATTAAGTATTTGTATACGCCATTTTACATCATATCTTTATATATATTTTGTATTAAAAAAAGTTTCTATTTATATACTTTTTTAACAATAAATATCAATTCTGCATAGACCGGATAAGGAGTGCTTGTCTATACATTATACTGTCAGATTCAAATTTGCTGATTGTGTGAATCAGATAGATTTGAGCACCCGATGCATGGTTGAAACAGTGAGCACCTAAAACAAGCTGTAATATTTAAATAATCACACCCCTGTCTCACTCCTCTGCCTCTCTTTATGGGGGCGTATGAACCACATTCACCGTAAGGACCTTTTAACTGTAACAGGGTCATGTGACTGTGCCCCCCACCCCGTACTGTGCCCCTCACCCCGTATTGTGCCCCCTTATACCCTGCATTGTTCCCTCTTACCACACCCTGTGCAGTGCCCTTGTCATTCCCTGTACTGTGTCCTCTTATACCCTTTTATCTGGTCAGGGTATGGCAGTGGTATCCAATAATTGGATGGCCATAACTATATCCTTTTCCTGCCCACTCCATCCTTTTTTACACCTGGCATGAGCAGGAAAAATATGCAGATTGCGGTGCTAAGGACCTTTGCGCCACAATCTGTGTCAGAAATACGCCTAACATAGACGTATTTCTATATATTAAAATGACCACCTAATAGTATTATTATTCGGGGGTAGGGCTAATATCTTTATATTATATAGATCCTAGTGTATTGTACTGTGCCCTGTATTTCCCAGTAGAAATGATCCTTGGGAAACACAGTCCTCATCCCTGACCACCAGGACCAGGCAGCGCTCTGTCAGTAGATGGCGGCCTCCCCTCTCCGCCATGCCTCTCCGCTGTGTACTAGTGCTTATTGTGACACTAGAGTTGGGTTCCACATCCTATTTTTTGGCATTCATTTAATGTATACCAAAAATGTATGCGTTAACAGATGCTTCAGACTGAAGCCGTACAGTGGTGTCCGTTCACCATACAGTTCCATGGTAGAAAAAAAAATTACGTTAACAAATGCTTTTTTTAATGGATTCTGCAGGATACAAAAACATGGAGTGCTGCACATTTGTATACATCAAAGCCGAAATAAAATTCTTCTAGGCTCCAGCAGGGCACATTTTGAGAGTTTTCCCTTTAAGACGCATAAAAATGGCCCCTGATTAAAATACATATTTTTGTGGGAATTTTTGCAATGATCCCCCCTTTGGTATATCACTGTCTATGTTGTGGGACTTTTGTGTACTTCTAGTAAGTGTTTGCTGGCTGAAAAAACATGACTAAGGTTTTTTTCTGGTTCGCCTGAATGGGGCCCGCCGCGTCCCCGGCGGATGTTCGTCCATCACTAACCTAACCCACTAACCCTAACCTAGGAAAGCTTCGTGCCTTCCGGAGGTCAGGCCTGCTATCCCAGATGTGTGTGTGGCTCAGCGGGTTGAGGCACTCCAGGGGGTAGTAGAAGCTCCATGGGTGTGGGTTAGAGCCCCTTTCACTTTCGGGCTCTCTCTTTTGGTGATGGCAGCCCAGTTGGAAGCTTTTGGTCTTCTTCAACAGGTTGAAGCTAATAATGAGCATCAGCAGTGATGGCGCTTATTGATGGTGGGGCTTGGTGTGTATTTAACCTGCCAGCAGAACTCCGGTTCCATTTGTTTGTTTTCACGCTACATGTGGGATGGTAAATTGGCATCCTACATGTTTATACATTTTATCCTCATTTATTTTGGCATATATCCCAATGGAGCATCTGAATCTGATGCCTTGCAGCAGAAGAAGAGGCAAATCGTGAGTATGTCCCATGGCATGGGAACACCCCTTTTTGCCTCTGCAGCCTATGCTGTAAACGCATAAGTCGCTGTAAGTTCTGTAGACGCAGGTATATGACAAACTAGAGGTGTGTATTATGAAGCAGATATATTCCACCTCTCAATCAGTATTTTGTCGGAAGCTGATATATGGAAGGCCTCAATCAGTTGTTAGTTGAAGAAGGTATATCAAACGCACAATCTATATTTTGTGGAATGCAGTATATGGAAAACCTAGAGGTGAGTATTATTAAGCAGGTACAGTCAGATCCATAAATATTGGACATCGACACAAATGGTAACATTTTTGCTCTATACACATCACAATGGTTTTGAAATTAAAACGAACAAGATGTGCTTTACCTGCCAGACTGTCAGCTGTAATTTGAGGGTTTTTACATCCAATCAGGTGAACGGATGCAGGAATTACAGCAGTTTGCATATGTGCCTCCACTTGTTAAGGACCAAAAGTAATGCGGACAATTGTCTTCTCGGCTGTCCCATGGCCAGGTGTGTGTTATTCCCTCATTGTTCCAATTACAATGAGCAGATAAAAGGTCCAGAGGTCATTTCCAGTCTGCTATCTAGCATTTGGAATCTGTTGCTGTCAACTCTCAGATGAGATCCAAAAGAGCTGTCACTATCAGTGAAGCCATCATTAGACTGAAAAAAACACAAAAAACCCATCAGAGAGATAGCAAAAACATTTAGGCCTGGTCAAAACAACTGTTTGGAACATTCTTAAAAAGAAGGAACGCACCGGTGAGCTCAGTAACACCAAAAGACCCGGAGGACCTCGGAAAACAACTGTGGTAGATGACCGAAGAATTCCTTCCCCTGATGACGAAAACACCCTTCACAATAGTTGGCCAGATCAAGAACACTCTCCAGGAGGTAGGTGTATGTGTGTCAAAGTCAACATCAGGAGAAGACTTCACCAGAGTGAATACAGAGGGTTCACCACAAGATGTAAACCATTGGTGAGCCACTGAGCCTCAAAAACAGGAAGGCCAGATTAGAGTTTGCCAAACATCTAAAAAAGCCTTCACAGCTCTGGAACAACATCTATGGACAGATGAGACCAAGATCAACTTGTACAGAGTGATGGGAAGAGAAGAGTATGAGGAAGGAAAGGAGCTGCTCATGATCCTAAGCATCACCACCTCATCAGTGAAGCATGGTGGTGGTAGTGTCATGGCGTGGGCATGTATGGCTGCCAATGGAACTGCTTCTCTTGTATTTATTGATGATGTGACCTGCTGACAAATGTGCATTTTTCATAAGTGTACAATGCACTTATATAGCACTACTATATTCCGCAGCTTTAGGATCCAATTGTCCCCAATGGGGCTCACAATCTAGGTCCCTATCAGTATGTCTTTGGAGTGTGAGAGGAAACCCCACACAAACACGGGGAGAACATACAAAACTCCATGCAGATGTTGCCCTTGGTTGGATTTGAACCTAGACCCCAGCGCTGCTAGGCACCAATGCTAACCACTGAGCCACCATGTATCTAATGATATTAAATTCAATATGGATAATCATTGCCTTTAACATGAACTACAATGTGTCATGAGAAAACAATCTCTGAATGACTTGATAAGTAAAGGCGTTCCAAAGTTATTACCACATAAAGTGAGATATTGTCAGTTTTGCAAAATTAGGCCTGGTCAGGAAGGGGGCAAATGGCCCAGATGGCAAGTGGTTAACAGCATGTGATCAGCATGAACCTGAAAAAACCCAAGATGGGTTCATAGTAAGTTCAATGTGTTGAACGTGAATATATAGAGAACATTGTACTTTTAATTATTGTTTAGAGAGATGGATTTATCTATAGGGAGTGTAATGGTTTCTCTAAACATGTCTGTCTGAGGAACAATGGGTGAGCCATGATCTGATAACAGATATCCATAAAAACACATCTGGTGTGGAATAGATATCTATTCATAATATTCACACACACACCACACACACACACACACACACACACATATATATATTATATTATTATTATTTTGCATTTGAACTTAAACCACTTCCATCCGGGCCATTTGCCCCCCCTTCTGACCAGGCCAAATTTTGCAAAACTGACATATCTCACTTTATGTGGTAATAACTTTGGAACGCCTTTATTTATCCAAGTCATTCAGAGATTGTTTTCTCGTGACACATTGTTACTTTATGATAATCATAATTTGAGTCAAAATATTTCACCTTTATTTATGAAAAAATCCCAAATTTACCCCAAAATTCCAAAAATTCGCTATTTTCTAAATTTCAATTTCTCTGCTTTTAAAACAGAAAGTGATACCCTCATAAAATATTTATTATTAACATTCCCCATATGTCTACTTTATGTTGGCATCAGTTTTTGGAAATGTCATTTTATTTTTTTAGGACGTTAGAAGGGCTTAGAAGTTTAGAAGCAATTCTTCAAATTTATAAGAAAATTGCCAAAACCCACTTTATAAGGACCAGTTCAGGTCGAGTCACTTTGTGGGGCCTACATAGTGGATACCCCCAATAAATGACCCCATTGTAGAAACTACACCCCTAAAGGTATTCAAAACCGATTTTACAAACTTTGTTAACCCTTTAGGTGTTCTACAAGAATTAAAGGAAAAGGAGATCAAATTTTTATATTTCACTTTTTTGGCAGATTTTCCATTTTAATCAATTTTTTTCTTTAACACATCGATGGTTAACAGCCAAACAAACTCCAATATTTATTACCCCAGATTCTGCGGTTTACAGAAACACCCCACAATGTGGTCATAAACTGCCTGTATGGGCACACGCAGGGCTCAGAAGAAAAGGAACTCCCACATGGTTTTTAGATGCCATGTCCATTTGAAGCCCCCCTAATGCACCTTACAGTAGAAACTCCCAAGAAGTGACCCCATTTTGGAAACTAGGGGATAAGGTGCAGTTTTATTAGTACTATTTTTGGGTACATATGATTTTTTTGATCATTCTTTATAACACTTTATGGGGCCATAGGTGACCAAAAAATTGTTTTTTTTTAGCACAGTTCTAGTTTATTTATTTTTACCAGCGTTCACCTGATGGGTTCAGTCAAGTGACATTTTTATAGAGCAGATTGTTACGGACGTGGGCGATACCTAATATGTATACTTTTTCTCATTTATTATAGTTTTACACAATTAATAGCATTTTTGAAACAAAAAAATTATGTTTTAATGTGTCCATGTTCAGAGAGCTATAGTTTTTTTATTTTTTGAGAGATTTATCTTATGATAGGGCGCCTCATTTTTTGCAGGATGAGGTGACGTTTTTATTGGTACCATTTTGTGGGACATACGCGTTTTTGATCACTTGGTGTTGCACCTTTTGTGATGCAAGGTGACAAAAATTGCTTGTTTTGACACAGTTTTTTTTTTTTTTTTTTACGGTGTTCACCCGAGGGTTTTAGGTCATGTGATATTTTTATAGAGCTGGTTTTTACGGACGCGGACAATACCCTAATATGTATACTTTTTTTTATTTGTTTCACTTTAACACAATAATAGCATTTTGAAACCAAAAAAATGATGTTTTAGTGTCTCCATGTTCTAGAGCTATAGTTTTTTTTATTTTTTGAGAGTTTTCTTATGTAGGGGCTCATTTTTTGCGGGATGAGGTGACGGTTTTATTGGTACTATTTTGTGGGACAATATGCGTTTTTGATCACTTGGTGTTTGCACTTTTTGTGATGCAAGGTGACAAAATTGCTTTGTTTGACATTTTTTTTTTTTTTTACGGTGTTCAATCCGAGGGTTTAGGTTCATGTGATTATTTTATAGAGCTGGTTCTTTACGGACGCGGCAATACCTAATATGTATAATTTTTTTATTTTTTCTATTTTAATTTTTTTTTTTCATTCCTTACTTGGGGACTTTTTTTTATTTTACACTTTTCGTCCCCCATAAGGTCATACAAGACCTCTGGGAACATTTACTTCACTTTTTTTTTTTTTTTTTTTCACAGTTGATTTCTCCTGTAACTGGGGCTGACTTAGTAGCCCCAGTTACAGGACAAAATGCACCCCTTATAGAGGCTGTACAGCAGCAATCCTGCGCTGTGCAGCCTCACGAGCAGGGCTGATCGAGGCTCTTGAGAGGACCTCACACAGCTATGCACACTCCAGGCACGGCGGTCACATGACCGCCGGGCCGGAACAGGAAGCGGTGAGCGCTGTGTCTGCAGCGATCTAGAAGGCAGGGACACCTGGGCACTGTCCCTGCCTTGTCTTAGGGATTGCCCTGCTGTCACTGATAGCGGGCAACCCGATCAGCAGCTGCTTGATTAGCGTGCAGCTGCACTTTCTGAAAAGACGTTCTAGAACGTCCGTTCAGAAATAGACGTCCCACCCATAGACGTTTATATCCTATGGGCGGACGTGAAGCGGTTAATGATTCCTATATACTATGCAATATTGATGTATTATAACCAAATATTATTAATGTATATTTTATACCGGGTGTATCTCACTAAGTGGATATATAGTCTAGGAGATGTAGAATAGTCTTTAGGTAGAATTTTCCTAATAGGATCCATTCAGAGGAGCTGATGTTTTTTCAAACATCATTACTCAATAGCTGAGGACAGGGTCACAAACCAGGAGAAAAGCTAAAAGATTATTATTCTCTTATCTGACCATAAATAAGATGTCTGTTAACTGTCAAGCGGGATCCGTTATGTCTGGGAAAGTGATTCTAAAATGTCAAAGAAGGATTTATTCTAATTGATATATCTTTGGGAAAGGTCAAAGTTTAAGTTGTTAATGAAGCCATTTATGTGTGTTAATTCTTAGGGCTCTTTCACACTTGCGTTGTTCTTTTCTTCCGGCATAGAGTTCCGTCGTCGGGGCTCTATGCCGGAAGAATCCTGATCAGGATTATCCCCATGCATTCTGATGGAGAGAAAACCGTTCAGGATGCATCAGGATGTCTTCAGTTCCGGAACGGAACGTTTTTTGGCCGGGAGAAAATACCGCAGCATGCTGCGCTTTTTGCTCCGGTCAAAAATCCTGAACACTTGCCGCAAGGCCGGATCCGGAATTAATGCCATTGAAAAGCAATAATCTGGATCCGGCCTTAAGCTAAACGTTGTTTCGGCGCATTACCGGATCCGACGGTCTAGCTTTTTCTGAATGGTTACAATGGCTCCCAGGACACTAAAGTCCTGTTTGCCATGGTAAAGTGTAGTGGGGAGCAGTATACTTACCGTCCGTGCGGCTCCCGGGGCGCTTCAGAGTGACGTCAGGGCGGCCCACGCGCATGGGTGACGTGATCACATGGATCACGTCATCCATGCGCATGGGGCGCTCTGACGTCATTCTGGAGCGCCCCGGGAGCCGCACGGACGGTAAGTATACTGCTCCCCGCTCCCCACTACACTTTACCATGGCAGCCAGGACTTTAGCGTCCTGGCAGCCATAGTAACACTGAACGCATTTTGAAGACGGATCCGTCTTCAAATGCTTTCAGTTCACTTGCGTTGTTACGGATCCAGCGGGCACCCTCCGGCCAAATGGAGTACACGACGGATCGGACAACGCAAGTGTGAAAGAGCCTTTAAATGTCCTGTAATTGTTATGTGGTACAACAGTGCCATCTGGAGGTAGATGGATAATAGTATGTCATTTTCACCAGTGTTTTTCAAGGGTTAAAATGACATCATTGATATCTGCATATGAATACCACCCACCTTGTCTGATTGGAAATCCCTATCTAGAAGGGGATGAGTTCTTAGATAACATGGGGTATAAAGTATGTATGTAAGAGGTTAGGAGGTACTCAGAACTACCAACAACTTACTAAAAATGGAAACTAAAATACAACTATAACACAATAAAATCTTGCCACAAAAAAACATTGGCACAGAAAAAAGAAGGATTTATCACAAAGAAAACTTGGATTATTTTTGAGAACTGATCACACCCGAAACTCTGTTCATCCTTGACCCGTGGTAACGTATATTTGTACTTACTGATTGTGGTATTAATAAGATATTCCTCTCGGCATATAGTCAACAGTTCTCATACTGAGGGAACATATAGTGTTAAACACCTCCCTAATGCTAGTTGTCCTCTTAGCAAAGATGCATATTGCTAATGGGAGATTGGACATTATCCGAGTAGAGGAAAAACTCTGGAAATTATATTTCCATAGTCTGATTGCTGAGTGGGATATAATATCATATTAATATCATATATATTTTTGATTGGTCATAAGGAGACAGTGGATCAGTTATTCTTCCTGTATTTATCCGTGTTTATCCTTTTTATCTTCAGTTTTGTATGATATATATTTTATTGGTTTTCTGATACTTTTGTGCTGGTGAGAAAATAATAGTGGGTTACACCGCCCTCTAGTGGTGGTTTGTTGGTAGCGCGTCAATTTGTCTATCCATTTATCTTATGTCTGTTTTGTATTGGATTTTTCTGATTTATAAACAAATTATGACATATTTTTGAATAAATAATGGTCCCTTGTTTCACTGATTGCACAAAACGAATTAAGATTCCTTATCAAAGAACTTAGAGGTGATATGTCAGCCTAGAGGATCCAATCATTTTATATTTTATTTTTCTAGGATGCTCTCTTTTATATGAAGATTAATTTTATATAGAAGATAATTCGACACAAAAGCAGCAGGATTAATTCTGAAGTGTTTCGGGCAATATTATCTGCTCATATTCAGCCAAATGCTTCAGAGCTCATTGGACGGCGCTTCACAGTGCAGATGGACAATGACCCAAAGCATACTGCAAAAGCAGCCAAAGAGTTTTTAAGGCAAAAAAGTGGAATGTTATGCAATGGCCAAGTCAATCCCCGGACCTGAATCCGATTGAGCCATTTCACTTGCTGAAGACAAAACTGAAGGGGAAAATGCCCCAAGAACAAGCAGGAACTGAAAGACAGCTGCAGTAGAGGCCTGGCAGAGCATCACCAGGGATGAGACCAGCGTCTGGTGATGACTATGCGTTCCAGACTTCAGGCTGTAATTGACTGCAAAGGATTTGCAACCAAGTATTAAAAAGTGAAAGTTTGATTTATGATTATTATTCTGTCCCATTACTTTTGGCCCCTTAGTGTTGTAATTACTGCACCATTCACCTGATTTGGATGTAAATACCCTCAAATTAAAGCTGACAGTCTGCAGGTAAAGCACATCTTGTCCGTTTCATTTCAAATCCATTGTGGTGGTGAATAGAGCAACAATGTTAGAATTGACATGATGTCCCAATATTTATGGAGCCTGACTGTATAATCGCACCCCTCTATCACTATTTGAGCTTCAGCAGTAGCTGGGTATGTATTATGACCTTCAGTGGTTGAGGTGTGTATTTAGGCCTGCAGCAGGCTGGGTTGCATATTATGAGGTTTCTGCAGCATCTAAGGTGAGTATTGTGAGGTTCTGCAGCAGCTGAGGTGTGTATCATTAGGTTCTGCAGTATATGGGTATGTATTATGACCTGCAGTGATTGATATGTGTATTTAGACCTGCAGTAGCGGGTTATATATTATGAGGTTCTGCAGCAGCAGAGTTGAGTATTGTGAGGTTCTGCAGCAGCTAAGATGTGTATTCTGAGGTTCTGCAGCAGCTAGGGTATGTATTATGACCTGCAGTGGTTGAGCTGTGTATTTAGGCCTGGAGCAGCTGGGGTGTGTATTATGAGGTTGTGCAGTAGCTGGGGTGTGTATATATGAGTTTCTGCAGTAGCTGTTGTGTATTAGGAGGTTCTGCCGCAGATGATGGATGTTTTAATGACCTACAGTGGTTGCCTTTTGGGTGAGGAATCCCACAACTCAGCTACTTTGGGGTGAGGAATCCCACATTCTCAGGGTTTGTAGAGGAGGTCTAGGGCTATAAGAGGAGCCCTCAAGCTAGTATTTGGACCTCCTTCAAGGAATGGCACAGGGACAAAGTCGGGGTTAGTTAGCTGGCTTAGGATGCACCTTTTCTGGGTAGAGATTTCCATAAAGTGACCCCTCCCCATGGAGTCCCATCCAGCGGCCGCCTTTGTGGTGAGGAATCCCACATTCTCAGCCGCCTTTGCGGTGAGGAATCTCACATTCTCAGGGTTTGAGGTCTAGGCTCAGTGGCGGATCCAGAGCCTGGTCTCGGGAGGGGCACTTTCAGATTTTTTTCTGTCCGCCGCCACAAAACAATGGTGCTTATAGAACACACTACACAGTGTAGCGGTATACTGTATGGCACAGTGTAGGCTATATGTGTATAACAAACATATTTCACATGAAAACTTACAATTACTTGGCTTGGCCCTTGGGGATCTCGGACACCACTTCCACTCTTTGGCCGGGGGCTCGGCAGAGCTGATGTGTTTTATCCAAATGAGAGATTTCATAATAAGGATTTGGAGAATGGGCAGAGGGATAGCAGAGCAGGGAGAGGATGGTGCTGCTACTAGGGGGTCATACCATGGGGGAGTAATAAAGCCCACCATAATGCCCCCCCAGTATAAATAATTCTCCTTATAATGTGACAGTGCAAAAATACCCCCTTGTAATGCCCCCAGTTGAGCTAATGTCCCCATAGTGCCCCCATAATGTGCCAGTATAAAAATACCCCTATATAGTGCCTCCAGTAAATGCCCCCATAGTGCTCTACACCCTCCTTCCTCCTAGTGCCCCCCATAATGTACCAGTATAAAATACTCCAGTAGATGCCCTCAGTGTCCCCCATAATTTGCAAGTATAAAATACCCCTTCTTAGTGCCCCCCGTAGATTACCCCATAGTACTCCTCTCCCCCCTTCCCCATAGTACCCACCATAATGTGTCCCAGTATAAAATTGTACTGTACAGAGCGCCCATATAAAATACCCCTTCTTTGTTGCCTCAGTAGATGCCCCTATAGTGCCCCCAATCATGTGCCAGTATTAACAGCCCCCTCATGTGCCAGTATTAACAGCCCCCCATGTGCCAGTATTAACAGCCCCCTCATGTGCCAGTATTAACACCCCCCATGTGCCAGTATTAACAGCCCCCCCATGTGCCAGTATTAATAACAGCCCTCCATGTGCCAGTATTAATAACAGCCCCCCATGTGCCAGTATTAATAACAGCCCCCCATGTGGCAGTATTAATAACAGCCCTCCGTGCCAGTATTAACAGCGCCCCCCCCCCCCCCGTGGCAGCGATAACATCCCCCATATGCCAGCAATAACAGCCCCCAATGTGCCAGCAATAACAGCCCCCCCTATGCCAGCAATAACAGCCTCCCCCTCCCCCCCCCCGTGCCAGTAATAACAGCCCCCCTCCCCCCTGTGCCAGTATTAACAGCCCCCCCTCCACCCCCCCGTGCCAGTAATAACAGCCCCCTTGTCCGAGTAATAACAGCCCCCCCCTGTGCCAGTAAATAACAGCCACCACTCCCCCTTTGCCAGTAATAACAGCCCCCCTGTGCCAGTAATAACAGCCCCCCCCCCCCCTTGTGCCAGTAAAAGTATTGTATATATAAAAAATAAAAATAAAACCACATACTTACCTCCATGTCAGCGATGCGATGCAGCCTCTTCCGGCCTGTGTCCCGCGCTAAATGGCGTCAGGGCGGCGTCATCGCACACCGCTGCGCGGCCTCTGGATAGGCTGCCGGCCTAGTGCCTGCAGTCTATCAGAGGGAAGGGAAAGGACGCGCCTCTCCCTCCCCTGCCTCAGCACAGGCATCTGTATCGCTGTCCTGAGGACGGCGATACAGATGACTGGAGATGAACGCTTCCACAATGGAAGCACTCATCTCCCTGTGCCCTGCCACCGCCAACTCGGGGGGGGGGGGGGAGGAAATTGCCCCGTTGCCCCCCCCCCTGGAGCCTCTATCACTACTTTGTGGAAGCTGATATATGGAAGGGCTCAATCAGTTGTTAGTTGAAGCAGGTATATCAAAACCCGCAATCTGTATTTTGTGGACGCAGGTATATGGAAAACCTCTATCGCTATTTTGTGGAAGCTGATATATGGAGGTTCTGCAGCAGAATAGGTGAGTATTATGAGGTTCTACAGCAGCTAAGGTGTGTATTAGGAGGTTCTGCAGCAGCTAAGGTGTGTATTAGGAGGTTCCGCAGTAGCTGAGGTGTGTAGTATTATGAGATTCTGCAGTAGCTGGGGTATGTATTATGACCTGCATAGGTTGAGGTGGGTATTTATGCCTGCAGAAGCTGGGCTTTGTATTATGATGTTCAGCAGCAGATGAGTTGATTATTGTGAGGTTCTGTGGCAGCTAAAATGTATATTCTGAAGTTCTGCAGGAGCTAGGGTGTGTATTATGACCTGCAGTGGTTAAGTTGTGTATTATCACCTGAAGCTGCTGAGGTGTGTATTATGAGGTTATGTGTGTAACCAATGGTCGGTCTCCCTGTGAGGTCTGTGAAAATGCTAGAAAACCCCATTAATTTTTACCTGCTAACCTGTCACGGCAGACGGGATCTCAGATACACAGATAAACCAACAAACCAGTATCTAGGCGAGAAGCAGGGGAAGTGTCACCTCCTAGCAAATCCCTGACTTCTCTCCCTACACTGCTAAGCCCACATTCAGACCTTGATGGTAGGAATAATGTGTCCTCTTGCCTGGGCTAAAATACCCTAGAATCCCTGAGATGGTGAAAAGGGGAATAGGAGCAGCCTGCTCCCTCAGAACCTGGAGGGGACAGATGACACACAACCTAGACAGCAAACAACAAAAACAGAAACCAAACTTATCTTATCTGAGCTGGAACAGACAATCCTTCCTTCCTTGCTTCCAAGGCCAGACTGATTTCTATAACCCGCTCAGAACACTGGACTAGAGTGAGATTTAAACCAATGACCCCACCCAGTGCACCTGAAGGGAGGCGGATCCAGCACGACTCCAAAACAAAACAAAAAACTAAACACGTGCTGCTATTCTGGCCGACCTCCGCACATAGTCAGAGCAGGGCCTGACATAACCCTAACCAAAACCCATTACCCTAAATGTACCTGTAATGGTACAGAACCCCCAAATAACCAGACAGAGTTTAAACAATGGTGGATTTATTAAATGACGGCAGTACAGTCCAGACCAGAAATCATATGCAGGTAATCAATCAAAATAATAACTTGTGCAAGAAAACTCACAAGGGACAGCCAGGCCAGGCCAAAGTTCATATGCACAGAAATAGTCTGTGTAACGTAGTACCTAGGGACGAGACATTTCCAGGGTCTGATCCAAGGTCCAACACGAGACAAACTATTCCGCATAGAAGTTTCCCACAGGCAGCCTTTAGAGATGGATTGAGGAAGTCAGAGGTTATGCACAGGTAGTCTGGAAGAATGGGAACAGCAACATACACCCAGGTTGTCAAAACAGTGGGCACTGACCAGCCAGGGAGATCCCCTCTTAAACACCTGCTAGCCAATCACAGAGTGCCATGTGTCTATTCCTCATAGGCCATATGATTATCCTAATCCCTGACACTTGTGCGGCCTTGGCTGGTCATTGATCACTTAACCCATGCCTACCCTCTAATATACTACAGTTTATATACAGGTATATTCCCTGTCAGCGGCCGGCGTAGCGAATAAAATGCGCATACATTCGGCCGTGTAAACACCCCTTTGCGTACCTCCTCCTCGGGCGGATGCTACTACGGACGCTCAAGCGGCCCAGCATGCATACGCGTCCGCCCACAAAGGAGTCGGAACCGAAGATTCCGCAGGCACATTCGTGACCTGTCTCGCTACACCAATGGGGTCCCCTGCAGGGTTAGCCCCACGAGAATTCCTGGGGGCCCCAGTGGACCGCGAAACAGGAGAGTGTCTTACATTACCCCCCCCCCCCTTGAGAAGGCGGCTCATAAGTCTCCAAACGGGCTTTCCCCAGATTCTCACGGTGGAAAGCTGCCACTAATTCATCCGCATGAACCTGGTGAGCAGGTACCCAATATCTCTCCTCTGGACCAAATCCTTTCCAGTCTACTAAATACTGGAGGGACCTCTGGACAAAAGGGAGTCCAAAATCTTATTAACCTCGAATTCAGGCTCCCCTTGAACCTCCACCGGAGATGGCGTTTGAATGAAGGGAGCTGACTCGGCTGACAATTTGAGCAGTGAAACATGAAAGGTGTTCACTCCTCGAATCGATGGAGGAAGAGCAACCTTGTAAGTCACCCGATTGATCTTCTGTGTCACCGGATATGGACCAATGAATCTAAGCCCCAGTTTGGCAGATGGTTGGCGCAAGAGAATGTTCCAGGTGGAGACCCACACTGGATCTCCTACCTTAAACTCTTGCTTCGCAGTGCGATGACCATCAGTAAATATTTTCTGTTGCGCCACCACACTACGAAGATTCCGCCGCACCAACAACCAAATGGGTTGCCAATCCTGGAACCATTGGTCCACCACCGGTGAGTCAGTGGAGGGCCCTAGCAGAGAGGAGAGTCTTGTATTCCTGCTCCCCACGCACCTGAATGGAGACATCTTGGTAGAGGCATGTTTGGAGTTGTTTTATCCACCTCCACAAAGGGGAGGTGAGCTAGCCATTCCTCCTGGCAGTCTGACACGAAACACCAGAGATATTGTTCCAGAGTCTGTTTTGTTCTCTCTGTCTGCCCGTTGGTCTCTGGGTGAAAACCAAATGAAAATGACAGCCTAATCCCCAACCGACAGCAAAAAGAACGCCAAAACCGGAAGATAAACTGGACTCCTCTGTCTGAAACAATATCCTCCGGCGCCCCATGTAATTGGAAGACATGTTTGACAAACTGCCAGCTCTCCAACCGATGGAAATCCGGGGAGTGGTATAAAATGGGCCATCTTACTAAAACGGTTCACCACTACCCAAATTACCATACAACAGGAAGACCTAGGCAGATCTGTTATGAAGTCCATGGACACATGGGTCCATGGGGCCAAAGGAATAGGCAGCGGAAACAAAATACCAGAGGGAGCGGACCGAGACGGTTTACATCGGGCACAAATACTACATGCCTGAATGTAGGCTTTAATATAAAAAACCATCTTAGGCAACCAGACATGACATTTACAAAGGAACATGATCTTTTTTATCCCCAGATGCCCGGCCGACTTAGAATCATGTAACTGTTGTATGACTCTGAGCCTAAAGTTTACAGTCACAAACAGCCGACCTTCAGATTTGTTAGGAGGGCTCTCTGCCTGCAAAGGGAGAAGAAGAGAAGACAAATCCTCCATTATATCCGGTGTGTTCAAAGCGGCTATGAAGCACCTCGCAGGAATAATGGGCTCAGGTTCAGAGTCACGTACCGAAATGACCTCTGGGAAACAACGGGAGAGGGCATAGAAACATAGAATGTGTCGGCAGATAAGAACCATTTGGCCCATCTAGTCTGCCCAATATACTGAGTACTATGGATAGCCCCTGGCCCTATCTTATATGAAGGATGGCCTTATGCCTATCCCATGCATCTGCTTTGACATTTTTGGGTCCCGGTTTGTAAGTTAACCAGAAATTAAAACGAGTGAAAAAAAATGCCCAACGAGCATGATGAGAAATTAACCTCTTAGCACCTTCAATGTATTAAAGGTTTTTGCAGGGCCGGATTAAGAGCATCATGGGCCTGGTGCTGAAGATTTTAATGGGCCTTTTTATAGAAAATGAAAACGCAACGCAGAGCAATTTTTTATAACACAAATAAAGTGCATCTGTCATATGTTTTATGCATATGAAATCACCAGCATAGCTGAATAGATATATGTATTAGGTACTGCGCGACATATACCCCTTTAAGTCTCCTTGCCTGTTCGCCACTTTGAAGGTCCGCAGTAAATAATACAGAAACTCACAGATTTTTTTGGAATACCTTATCCTAGATGTTCATCTGCGAGAGCTGTTCTCCTGCGTCTTTCTGTTTTTTTCTTTTTTCTTTTCTTTTAAGTGCTGTTCAGGATGAGGAAAGGTGTAGGGGGCTGGACCCTAGTAGTTGTTTGTGATTTTTTATAAAATACAGAGCTTGCCCGGCCGGTGGCACAGCTCGTGGTTTAAAAGGAGCCGCTTGTACACGCTCGCACGGAGCGCTGCGGGACGTCACGGCAGTAGCTACGGTGGACCAGGAGGACCAAAGTTACTCCAACTGATGAAGATTAGCGAACTAATCGAAACGCATTGGAGTAACTTTGGTCCTCCTGGTCCACCGTAGCTACTGCCGTGACGTCACGCAGCGCTCCGTGCGAGCGCGAACAAGCGGCTCCTTTTAAACCACGAGCTGTGCCACCGGCCGGGGCAAGCTCTGTTTTTCATAAAAAATCACAAACAACTACTAGGGTCCAGCCCCCTACACCTTTCCTCATCCTGAACGGCACTTAAAAGAAAAGAAAAAAACAGAAAGATGCAGGAGAACAGCTCACGCAGATGAACATCTAGGATAAGGTATTCCAAAAAAATCTGTGAGTTTCTGTATTATTTACTGCGGACCTTCAAAGTGGCGAACAGGCAAGGAGACTTAAAGGGGCATATGTCGCGCAGTACCTAATACATATATTACATACATCATTTACTTGATTTTCAACGGTGGCGATACCGTTGCGGTACCGCTGCGTCAGTCTATTTCAGTGCAAGCGCCGGTGTATCACTAGTGTTTTATCTTCATAGCTGAATAGATGTTGATGTATTGATACCTTGCATATAGGGATGAGCGAACCCGAACTGTATAGTTCGGGTTTGTACCGAATTTTGGGGTGTCCGTGACACGGACCCGAACCCGAACATTTTCGTAAAAGTCCGGGTTCGGGTTCGGTGTTCGGCGCTTTCTTGGCGCTTTTTGAAAGACTGCAAAGCAGCCAATCAACAAGCGTCATACTACTTGCCCCAAGAGGCCATCACAGCCTTGCCTACTATTGGCATGGCTGTGATTGGCCAGTGCAGAATGTGACCCAGCCTCTATATAAGCTTGGGTCACGTTGCGCTGCACGTCACTCTGCTGATTCAAGCATAGGGAGAGGTTGCTGCTGCGACGTTAGGGCGAGATTAGGCAGATTAACTCCTCCAAAAGACTTCATTCTGTGATCGATCTGCAGCTGTGGATCATTGAAGTGCTAATATCGACTTGCTCACTTTTTTTAGGCTGCCCAGAGCGTTTTTATATCACTTTTTTCTGGGGTGATCGGCGGCCATTTTGTGGCTTGTGGTGCGCCAGCACAAGCTATCACCAAGTGTATTTAACCATCAATAGTGTGGTTATTTTTTGCTATATCCTACATCAGCTGCAGGCTGAGCCTGTGTCACCGAAGTGCATTTAACCATCAACAGTCTGGTTATTTTTTGGCCATATCCTACATCAGCTGCAGGCTGAGCCTGTGTCACCGAAGTGCATTTAACCATCAACAGTCTGGTTATTTTTTGGCCATATACTACATCAGGTGCAGGCTGAGCCTGTGTCACCAAAGTGCATTTAACCATCAACAGTGCTAAAAGGAACTTGTATTTCTATAAGTTGCCCTCCAGCTGATATACCGGTGGGAGGGTGTCAGCAGAATATCTGTACGCCGTCCCCCCTAGTTTAGCTCGTCCTTTGTCTATATACTCCTTGATTTATATTCAGCTATTTTTCTGAATTTATCTGTATGTATATCTTTATCTATATGGTCGTTACATAATTCCTGGTCAATATATTCTATCTTGCTTCCTGGGGGGAGTAACCAGGCAGTCCGAGTTGTATCTGGGGCTTTTGAAGGATATATACACTGTCTCAGCGCCTTTTTTGCTTCTTGCTCGTTCTGTATATCCACTTTTATCTGTCTCCTTTCTCTATTGAGTTCTCTGAATCATTGATGGGGGGGTGTCCGTTATTTATTTATATGAGACAAAGCTGTGTTGGAATTTTCTACGTAGTTGCAATATATTGACGTATATATAAAATGCCGCCAAAATATCGTAAATCAGGTGGTCTGACCTCTCCAAAAAGTGGATCAGGGGGGAGCCCGCAGGCTCGACTTGATAAATTTTTGAAGTCCCCTCCACCCAAAACTAGAGGGGGAGTACAGAGATTGGCGCCTCAGGCTGAGACAGGTTCAGATAATACGGACCGGTCGGATCAGGGTATACTAAAGACCAGTTCCTCCCACAGTGAAGGCTTTGAGAGCATTAATAATAAATTGCAGGATATTTTGGGAGTGGTGAATGCCACTAGCACTTTGGTTGCAGAGCTGACCTCTTCTCTTGCAGTAGTACAAGGGGACGTTTCTATAATAAGAGATGAAGTGACGAAGTTGAGATTAAAGGTTAAGGAATTGGAGACTGTCGTTAAATCTGTCACTGTAGAGAATGGGGTATTGAAGAACAGACTGGAAGAAGTAGATGAAGATCGCGCCTGGCTAAGAAGGAAAGTGGTTGAGTTGGAGGATAGATCTCGTAGATATAATTTGCGCTTAATAGGTTTCCCAGAAGGGATTGAGCAGGACAATCCGTCAAAATTTATTCAGAAGTGGTTGGTAGAAAGTTTGGGGCCAGATTGCGACGTGTCCTCCTTCTGTGTGGAAAGGGCCCATAGAATTCCGTTTAAAAAACCTCCTCCAGGTGCCCCCCCTAGGGCTATTCTAGCAAAATTTGTCTGCTCAAAAGACCAGGATTGGGTTCTTAGACGTAAAAGAGAAGTATCAGAAATATATTTTGATGGTAATCTGATATTAATATTCCCTGACTTCTCCCGAGAGACCCAAAATAAAAGATCTTTTTTTGAGGTTAAAAAAAGATTGATTTCAGCTAAGATTAAGTACTCAATGTTATACCCAGCTAAATTAAGAGTGGTACATAACGATTCTGTTTGTTTTTTCCCCACACATGTGGAGGCGGCGCAATGGTTGGATTCTAAGGGTCTATGAAATAGTATGAAGAGGTGGTGAGGAGGGAGGTCAATGAGGGGAGGTGGCGGGGGGGGAGGTTTTTGGAGGAAGGAGAGAGGTTGATGGGTATTGTAAAATGCCCTGTCAACCATGTAGGGGGGTTTTTTGGGGGTGGGTTTAAGGGAGAGATTGGCTGCTGTTCTCTGTCTCGTGGCTGTGCGTGCCTCTCCGCTGAGATGGGGGCTACTCCTTTTTGATTTGATATGGTAGGTAACATTTTATGTTGGAATGTGAGAGGGCTGGGAGATAGAGTGAAGAGGACGGTGGTATTTGATCTTGTGGTCCGTCATTTGCCTGCGATTGTGGCACCTCTAGAGACCCACGCAACAGAAGATAGGATTTATACATTGAAAAGGAATTGGGCTATTTTCGAGTACCATGCTTGTTATTCTGCTTATGCAAGAGGTGTTAGTGTATATATCCATCGTGGGACGGAGTTCCAACCATTAGACAGTATCATTGATAAAGAAGGGCGATACAGATTTCTTCATGGGTATTGGAAAGGGCAGGAGGTGATATTGGCGTTTATTTATGTCCCCCCGCCATTTAAATCAACGTTTTTTTCTCATCTAGCCCAATATATATCTACCAAGAATCAATGTGCCTTATTGGTGGCAGGTGACTTTAATGCAGTTCTAGACCCTGAGTTGGACCGATTTTCTTCAATTGCTGGGCGCGGCCGCAGTGGGTCTCCCTTGATCGCTGTGTGCCAGGAGCTGGCGCTGGTGGACATCTGGCGCCACCTCTATGGCAATAAAAAAATCTTCTCTTGCTTCAGCCAGTCATACGGGTCGATGTCCCGTATTGACTTGGCTTTTGCAAGTCGGGATCTGTGCGGTCGCGTCCTGAGGATGAAGTATGAACCGCACGGAATATCGGATCACTCCCCAGTTCTGATTGTGTTTACGGAAGCTTCATCCTCCGTAAAGACTTTTAAATTGAACCCACATTGGTTTGAGGTGATAGGGGAGCAAACCCAAGTAGATCAGGATATCCAGGAATTTTGGGGCTTCAACGTTGGTTCGACACACATACATTATGTGTGGGACGCGTTGAAGGCCCACATTAGGGGTCTGTACTTTAATAAAATTCATAGATTCAGAAAGGAAGCACGGCGAAGGGAGAAAGAACTGACAGATTTAATAAGGAGTTTGCGTGCCGCATTGATTGGCTGTCACAGGGAGCAGCTTATCACTCAAATAAAGGAGGCTAATTCTCAGCTTAAGATACTTTTATATAAAAAAGCACAACACAAGCTTTTATTTCAGGGCCAAAATCGTATATCGCTCCTAAATACCGACTATAAGTTCTTCGCAAAAATTTTGGCTGGTCGCCTGAAGCGGGTTATAGCCGGGCTGGTACATCCTGACCGGACGGGCTTTATCCCGGGTCGACAAATACATACGAGTATATATAGGGTCTATTTGAATCTGTCTGTAGGGGGTAGTGTGGACCACTCCGTCCTGTCATTAGACGCCGCAAAGGCGTTTGACAGGATGGAGTGATCTTTTTTGTGGGCTACAATGTCTTATTTTGGTTTTGGGAAACTTTTTTTGGAAATGACTCAAATGCTATATCAACAGCCGGTTGCATATATTAATATTAATGGTATTGGTACTTCTCCTGTTATGATGCGGAGAGGGATGAGACAGGGTTGTCCCCTGTCTCCTCTCCTCTTCGCTCTCTTTATAGAACCGCTGGCTTGTCGGATTCGTCTTGATAAGCGCATAGAGGGTTTTGGGGTCGCAGGAGTGAGCGACAAAATAAGCCTATATGCAGATGACGTGATTCTCTTTCTGGAACAGGGTTGTAAGATTCTCCCGTATGTTATAGAGGTAATAGAACATTATGGTAAATTATCAGGTTATATGATTAACTGGATGAAGTCATCGCTTCTTCCGCTGAACAGGAAAGTGGTAGATGTAGGGACCCGAGTCCGTGTTTTGGCCCCCGATGATACTTTAGACTATTTGGGGGTTAAGATTGGGATTCCAATAAGTAGGTTTTATGAGCTCAATCTGGCCCCAGTGCTGGATAAAGTCAGGATCAAAGTTGGGACTTGGCGTAAATTGATGCTGGCACAGACAGATCGAATCGCATTGATCAGGATGATTATTTTGCCTATGGTTCTGTTTCCAATGTGTGCTTCCCCTATTTGGATTGAGGACATCTTTTTTCATAGATTGGAGACCTTGATTAATGATCTAATTTGGGGCAGGAAGAGGGTGCGAATTTTTTCAGGGGTATTATTTTTGTGCACAGATTCAGCGCTGCTGTAATTGGAAAGAGAGTTTACTCACACGTTATTTGAATATTGTTATTAATAAGTCAATAGATAATATTTTCGCATGTTTGGAGTCAGGGATTATGGGAATGAGGAAGTCGTTGTTGATCCCCTTCTCAATACAGAGGGTGTGGAATAGGTTGAAGGAGATCCTTGGAGTCCCCGGCCCATTTGCCTTCACCCCGCTGTGGGGAAATGGGGGGCTAGAGGAATTTTGTAAAATTACAGATTTCGGTTATTGATCACGTAAAGGCATCAATAGGGTGTCTCACCTATTTTATTTAGGTCGCTTTAAATCACTTCTGGAATTTGGTTTAACTGATATTACACCATTAGATTTATTCATGTATGCACGTTTGAAACATATATTTGAAGCCTCTAGGAATAGGGGCCGTATTTTTCCACAAGATTATTTATTTTTTGATTATTGTGACGCTCAGAAGGACGAGAGGGTGAAGATATCTAGTTTATATGCTAAACTTCGTAGGGCACTGGCTACTGTAACACCTTTTAAAAGTCCAAGTAAATGGGAGCAAGAGCTGAATTGCCCTCCTTTACAGTGGCCTACTATCTATAAGAACGTGAGAAGGGCGACAGTCTCCAGTGCTCATAGATTAATTCAATTTAAGATCCTCCATAGACTCTATTATACGCCCAAAATTCAGGGAACGTTCCCCCAGAATCGGGATCGGGACTGTTGTTGCCCAAAATGTGGATATGTGAATGCGAATTATGGCCATTTGCTTTGGAGCTGTAGCAAAGTAAGAAAATTTTGGGATGAGGTATTTTTTGCTTTACAAAAGGAATCCACGATGAATTATAATCCGGGGATCTTGATAGTGATCTTTGGAGATTATGGTTCTGAAACAGAAGTTCCTCCTCAGGTTAGACGGATTTGGTTGAGAGGATTGATGGTAGCAAAAGCTATATTGGTCAGGTATTGGGGCTCTGCCTCCCAGCCTTCGTCAAGGGAGTGGGCTCTATACTATCAGCAAATCAAAGTATATGAAGAGATTGAAAGGAATCGGAGAGTTGCACGCAGAGCCACGTAGAAATAAGTAGAAATAAGTAATTGTATTTTCTGTTTTTTGATTGAACAGAGGGGAACGACAGCCAATGACGGGGGGGGTGGGGCCTATAGGGATATTTTTGATTTCTATATTATATACATGATCGTGATTTGTTATGTGATGTATTTATATATATTATATACTAATATGATTAATATTGGTTATGTATTAATTTTATGTCATTTTCTTAAAATTAAAATAAAGATAAATTTATAACCATCAACAGTGTGGTTATTTTTTGGCCATATACTACATGAGGTGCAGGCTGAGCCTGTGTCACCCAAGTGCATTTAACCATCAACAGTGTGGTTAATTTTTGGCCATATACTACATCAGGTGCAGGCTGAGCCTGTGTCACCCAAGTGCATTTAACCATCAATAGTGTGGTTATCTTTTGGCCATATACTACATCAGGGGCAAGTTGAGCCTGTCACCCAGCGCCTAAAAAATGGACCTGACATTTCTATTCAACCAAATCTGTACTGTTTTAGCTGGTCAAGTTATTTGTAGTGACCGTAAAAGCACAGTTTTTGTTCTGGGTTGAAAAACTATTCCCAAATTTGCCATTCTCAAAATAAGTAGTTTCTGCTATATCAGGCCTACTTGAAATCTATCCCAAAAAGGATATCTTAGATTCAAGGTGCTGATAGTGTCATTCAGAAAAACTTAACACACACGCTACCGTGCAGATACAAGTCTAATTCTGTGATTAAACGTATACCTGTCACACAGCGCAAAAAAAAACAGGCCACACATTTCTATTCAACCAAATCTGTACTGTTTTAGCTGGTCAAGTTATTTGTAGTGACCGTAAAAGCACAGTTTTTGTTCTGGGTTGAAAAACTATTCCCAAATTTGACATTCTCAAAATTGTGGTGAACGGGAACAATGAGGAAAACATCTAATAAGGGACGCGGACGTGGACGTGGACATGGTCGTGGTGGTGTTAGTGGACCCTCTGGTGCTGGGAGAGGACGTGGCCGTTCTGCCACAGCCACACGTCCTAGTGTACCAACTACCTCAGGTCTCAGTAGCCAGCAGAATTTACAGCGATATTTGGTGGGGCCCAATGCCGTTCTAAGGATGGTAAGGCCTGAGCAGGTACAGGCATTAGTCAATTGGGTGGCCGACAGTGGATCCAGCACGTTCACATTATCTCCCACCCAGTCTTCTGCAGAAAGCGCACAGATGGCGCATGAAAACCAAGCCCATCGGTCTGTCACATCACCCCCATGCATATCAGGGAAACTGTCTGAGCCTCAAGTTATGCAGCAGTCTCTTATGCTGTTTGAAGACTCTGCTGGCAGGGTTTCCCAAGGGCATCCACCTAGCCCTTCCCCAGGGGTGGAAGAGATAGAATGCACTAACGCACAACCACTTATTTTTCCTGATGATGAGGACATGGGAATACCACCTCAGCACGTCTCTGATGATGACGAAACACAGGTGCCAACTGCTGCGTCTTTCTGCAGTGTGCAGACTGAACAGGAGGTCAGGGATCAAGACTGGGTGGAAGACGATGCAGGGGACGATGAGGTCCTAGACCCCACATGGAATGAAGGTCGTGCCACTGACTTTCACAGTTCGGAGGAAGAGGCAGTGGTGAGACCGAGCCAACAGCGTAGCAAAAGAGGGAGCAGTGGGCAAAATCAGAACACCCGCCGCCAAGAGACTCCACCTGCTACTGACCGCCGCCATCTGGGACCGAGCACCCCAAAGGCAGCTTCAAGGAGTTCCCTGGCATGGCACTTCTTCAAACAATGTGCTGACGACAAGACCCGAGTGGTTTGCACGCTGTGCCATCAGAGCCTGAAGCGAGGCATTAACGTTCTGAACCTTAGCACAACCTGCATGACCAGGCACCTGCATGCAAAACATGAACTGCAGTGGAGTAAACACCTTAAAAACAAGGAAGTCACTCAGGCTCCCCCTGCTACCTCTTCTGCTGCTGCCGCCTCGGCCTCTTCTGCTGCTGCCGCCGCCTCAGCCTCTTCTGCTGCTGCTGCTGCCGCCGCCTCGGCCTCTTCCTCCGCCTCTGGAGGAACATTGGCACCTGCCGCCCAGCAAACATGGGATGTACCACCAACACCACCACCTGCGTCACCAAGCATCTCAACCATGTCACACGGCAGCGTTCAGCTCTCCATCTCACAAACATTTGAGAGAAAGCGTAAATTCCCACCTAGCCACCCTCGATCCCTGGCCCTGAATGCCAGCATTTCTAAACTACTGGCCTATGAAATGCTGTCATTTAGGCTGGTGGACACACACAGCTTCAAACAGCTCATGTCGCTTGCTGTCCCACAGTATGTTGTTCCCAGCCGGCACTACTTCTCCAAGAGAGCCGTGCCTTCCCTGCACAACCAAGTGTCCGATAAAATCAAGTGTGCACTGCGCAACGCCATCTGTGGCAAGGTCCACCTAACCACAGATACGTGGACCAGTAAGCACGGCCAGGGACGCTATATCTCCCTAACTGCACACCGGGTAAATGTAGTGGCGGCTGGGCCCCAGGCGGAGAGCTGTTTGGCGCACGTCCTTCCGCCGCCAAGGATCGCAGGGCAACATTCTTTGCCTCCTGTCTCCTCCTCCTCCTACTCAGCTTCCTCCTCCTCTTCTTCCACCTGCTCATCCAGTCAGCCACACACCTTCACCACCAACTTCAGCACAGCCCGGGGTAAACGTCAGCAGGCCGTTCTGAAACTCATATGTTTGGGGGACAGGCCCCACACCGCACAGGAGTTGTGGGGAGGTCTAGAACAACAGACCGACGAGTGGTTCCTGCCGGTGAGCCTCAAGCCCGGCCTGGTGGTGTGCGATAATGGGCGAAATCTCGTTGCAGCTCTGGGACTAGCCGGTTTGACGCACATCCCTTGCCTGGCGCATGTGCTGAATTTGGTGGTGCAGAAGTTCATTCGCAACTACCTCGACATGTCAGAGCTGCTGCATAAAGTGCGGGCCGTCTGTTCGCGCTTCCGGCGTTCACACCCTGCCGCTGCTCGCCTGTCTGCGCTACAGCGTAACTTCGGCCTTCCCGCTCACCGCCTCATATGCGACGTGCCCACCAGGTAGAACTCCGCCTTGCATATGCTGGACAGACTGTGCGAGCAGCAGCAGGCCATAGTGGAGTTTCAGCTGCAGCACGCACGGGTCAGTCGCACTGCGGATCAGACCCACTTCACCACCAATGACTGGGCCTCCATGCGAGACCTGTGTGCCCTGTTGCGCTGTTTCGAGTACTCCACCAACATGGCCAGTGGCGATGACGCCGTTATCAGCATTACAATACCACTTCTATGTCTCCTTGAGACTTAGGGCGATGATGGAAGAGGAGGTGGCCCAGGAGGAAGAGGAGGAAGAGGGGTCATTTTTAGCACTTTCAGGCCAGTCTCTTCGAAGTGACTCAGAGGGAGGTTTTTTGCAACACCAGAGGCCAGGTACAAATGTGGCCAGACAGGGCCCACTACTGGAGGACGAGGAGGACGAGGATGAGGAGGAGGTGGAGGAGGATGAGGATGAAGCATGTTCACAGCTTGTCCTTACCTCTGGGCAGCCTGGCACACATGAGCGACTACATGCTGCAGTGCCTGCGCAACGACAGCAGAGTTGCCCACATTTTAACGTGTGCGGACTACTGGGTTGCCACCCTGCTGGATCCCCAGTACAAAGACAATGTGCCCACCTTACTTCCTACACTGGAGCGTGATAGGAAGATGCGCGAGTACAAGCGCACGTTGGTAGACGCGCTACTGAGAGCATTCCCAAATGTCACAGGGGAACCAGTGGAAGCCCAAGGCGAAGGCAGAGGAGGAGCAAGAGGTCACCACCTGATACGGAACGTGTTAGCAGGAGGCAACATTTCACTAACATGGTGGAACAGTACCTGTGCAGACCCCTCCACGTACTGACTGATGGTTCGGCCCCATTCAACTTCTGGGTCTCCAAATTGTCCACGTGGCCAGAGCTAGCTTTTTATGCCTTGGAGGTGCTGGCCTGCCCGGCGGCCAGCGTTTTGTCTGAATGTGTATTCAGCACGGCAGGGGGCGTCATTACAGACAAACGCAGCCGCCTGTCTACAGCCAATGTGGACAAGCTGACGTTCATAAAAATGAACCAGGCATGGATCCCACAGGACCTGTCCATCCCTTGTGCAGATTAGATATTAACTACCTCCCCTTAACAATATATTATTCTACTCCAGGGCACTTCCTCATTCAATACTATTACCACGGTCGGCGTGACTATCACATACGTGACGCAGAGGGAGGGAACAAGGAAGGCCCTGCCCAAGTGAGAGGGAATGTGGTGACCCCTGACTCACCTAGCGGCTGGCACCTGGCTGCCCTGACGTCCCTAGACGGGTTCCTCACCCGTACGCCGATCACGTGCCTAAAGCCCTGGCTTTCCCTAAGCTGAGCCCTAGATAGTGAACAGGGCGGTGGGAACACTAGTCCGCACCACTAGCTCTAAAGGAAAACACCAAGGGAAGGACAGACAATACAAACTCAACATATAATCCCAGGTGGGCGACAACAGGAGACAACAAGAAGCCCAACAGGGATCCGGAGGGAAGCACTCTGGAACGACAACCAGGATTCACAACTCCAGTGGGTCAGTATAGATGTCCAGGCAGGAAGCTCTATAACTGGCAACTAGAGAAGTGTGAGGGGAGAATATAAGGAGGTTGGGAGTGGCAGACAAGAAACAGCTGAGGAGGAGAAGCTACGGATCCCTGATTGAGACAAAAAGGATAGCAAGGCAAACACAGAAAACAATCACTAAGAAACAACGTGATCTTTAGATATAGAGCGCGCAGCCACCCGCTGCGACCTCCTGACCCCGGGTATAACGGAGTCAGACGTGGCTCTTGATACCCTCGTGACAGTACCCCCCCCTTTCACGAGGGGCCTCCGGACACTCAGGACCAGGTCTCTCCGGATGAGAGGTATGGAAAGCCTGAATTAACCTGTTGGCGTTTACCTCTGACGCTGGAACCCACATTCTTTCCTCGGGACCGTAACCCCTCCAATGCACCAGATACTGAAGAGAGCGGCGGACCCGACGAGAATCAACAATTCTGGCTATTTGAAACTCCAGATTACCATCCACAATAACAGGAGGAGGTGGCAGTGGTGATGGTTCTAGAGGTGGAACATACTTCTTGAGTAACGATTTATGGAAGACGTTATGGATCTTAAAAGTCTGAGGTAGCTCCAGGCGAAAAGCCACAGGGTTAATAACGGCTACTATTTTATAAGGACCAATGAACCTAGGGCCCAGTTTCCAAGAGGGAACCTTCAACTTAATATTCCTAGTAGACAACCACACATAGTCATTCACTCCTAGGTCCGGACCTGGCGACCGTTTCTTATCGGCCATGCATTTATATTTACCACTCATCTTTTTCAAGTTAACTTGCACCTTCTGCCATACCGATGAAAGAGATGAAGAAAACCTTTCCTCTTCGGGAACCTCTTTGAAAGTACAAAATTGGGGATGAAAACCGTATGCACCAAGGAATGGTGACTTGCCAGTGGACTCCTGATAATGATTATTTATGGCAAACTCAGCTAACGGTAAATATGATGACCACAACTCTTGGTTTTCAGACACAAAACACCTTAAATATGTTTCTAGGTTTTGGTTGGTACGCTCAGTCTGTCCATTCGACTGAGGATGGAAAGCTGAGGAAAAGGACAAGTGTACCCCCAAACGGGAACAAAAAGCTTTCCAAAACTTAGAAATAAACTGGGTTCCCCGATCCGAAACCACATCGGAAGGGACCCCGTGAAGCTTCACGATTTCACTGATAAACACCTGAGCAAGAGTTTTAGCATTAGGAAGTGCGGGTAGTGCAATAAAGTGTACCATTTTGCTAAACCTGTCTACTACTACCAAAATAACTGTTTTACCCGCAGACAACGGTAAGTCAGTGATGAAATCCATTGACAGATGTGTCCATGGCCTATTGGGGATAAAAAGTGGCAATAAAGACCCTGCTGGACGTGTATGAGAGACTTTCGCGCGTGCACAAGTAGAGCAAGTAGACACGAAATCCATTACATCCTGACGCAACCTTGGCCACCAAAAACGACGAGATAAAAGCTCCAAGGTTGCTTTACTACCCGGGTGTCCAGCAAGTGCCGAATTATGATGTTCTTTTAATAATTCAAGACGCAGGTTTAACGGTACAAACAATTTCTCTGAGGGGCAAGAGGCCGGGGCGTCCCCCTGGGCCTCTAACACCTTTCCCTCTAGAACAGAGTGTACAGCAGAGACAACCACTCCTCTTTGTAAAATAGGTACCGGATCACTAACATTACCCCCTCCAGGGAAACTACGAGATAACGCGTCTGCCTTGGTATTTTTTGCCCCAGGACGATAGGTGATTACAAAGTTAAATCTGGTAAAGAATAGCGACCACCTAGCTTGTCTAGGGGTGAGACGCTTAGCCGATTCTAGGTACAGAAGGTTTTTGTGATCCGTAATCACCGTGACGGGGTGGATTGCTCCCTCTAAGAAGTGACGCCACTCTTCAAGCGCCAGTTTAATCGCCAACAGTTCCCTATTTCCAACATCATAGTTCTTCTCTGCAGAAGATAATTTTTTGGAAAAGAAAGCGCAAGGACGCCATTTGCCAGGAGACGGACCCTGAGACAATACAGCCCCCACTCCCACCTCTGACGCATCTACCTCAACAATAAAAGGCTGGGAGACATCAGGTTGAATTAGAACAGGTGCCGAGGTAAACCTCTCTTTTAGAGAGGAAAATGCATTTTTAGCGGCGTCAGACCATTTGGAAAAATCAGTCCCCTTCCTAGTCATGTCGGTAAGGGGTTTAACGATCACTGAATAATTTTTAATGTACTTTCTATAGAAATTTGCGAAACCCAAAAACCGTTGTAGGGCTTTAAGGTTCTCAGGAAGATCCCAATCTAAAATTGCCTGGACCTTCCCAGGATCCATGCGGAAACCTGAAGCAGATAATAGATATCCCAGGAACTGTAATTCCTGAACAGCGAAGACACATTTTTCAATTTTCGCATATAATTTATTCGTCCGTAAGACCTGCAGTACTTGCCTGACATGCACCTCATGTGTTTTCAGATCAGCCGAATAAATTAAGATATCATCTAGGTATATGACTACAAACCTGCCGATGAGATGACTAAAAATATCATTAACGAAATGTTGGAAGACAGCGGGGGCATTGGTCAGACCGAAAGGCATAACTAGATTTTCATAATGCCCCTCAGGGGTGTTAAAAGCTGTCTTCCACTCATCCCCTTCCCTGATACGAATCAGATTGTAGGCCCCCCTAAGATCAAGTTTGGAGAACCACCTAGCACCCGCAATCTGATTAAAAAGGTCAGGAATGAGAGGAAGAGGGTATGGGTCTCGGATGGTTATCTGGTTTAGCTCACGGAAATCTAGGCAAGGACGCAGGCCCCCATCTTTCTTTTTAACAAAGAAAAACCCTGCAGCCACGGGTGAAGAAGAGGGTCTGATGTGTCCCTTAGCCAGACTCTCGGAGATATAATCTTTCATGGCTTGTCTCTCGGGACCCGAAAGATTATACAACCTGGACTTGGGTAATTTTGCACCGGGAATCAGGTTAACCGGGCAATCATAAGGACGATGAGGTGGTAGCTTCTGACAACCCTTTTCAGAAAAAACGTCCTCAAAGTCCGAAATAAATGTAGGTAGGGAAGCTATGGAGGCGATTAAGCAATTGTTATTTAAGCAATTCTCTCTGCAATGCTCACTCCACTCCAATATCTCCCTGGCCTGCCAATCCACCACTGGATTGTGCGCTACCAACCAGGGGAGACCCAATACCACAGGAGAGGGAAGGTGGTGACCCCTGACTCACCTAGCGGCTGGCACCTGGCTGCCCTGACGTCCCTAGACGGGTTCCTCACCCGTACGCCGATCACGTGCCTAAAGCCCTGGCTTTCCCTAAGCTGAGCCCTAGATAGTGAACAGGGCGGTGGGAACACTAGTCCGCACCACTAGCTCTAAAGGAAAACACCAAGGGAAGGACAGACAATACAAACTCAACATATAATCCCAGGTGGGCGACAACAGGAGACAACAAGAAGCCCAACAGGGATCCGGAGGGAAGCACTCTGGAACGACAACCGGGATTCACAACTCCAGTGGGTCAGTATAGATGTCCAGGCAGGAAGCTCTATAACTGGCAACTAGAGAAGTGTGAGGGGAGAATATAAGGAGGTTGGGAGTGGCAGACAAGATACAGCTGAGGAGGAGAAGCTACGGATCCCTGATTGAGACAAAAAGGATAGCAAGGCAAACACAGAAAACAATCACTAAGAAACAACGTGATCTTTAGATATAGAGCGCGCAGCCACCCGCTGCGACCTCCTGACCCCGGGTATAACGGAGTCAGACGTGGCTCTTGATACCCTCGTGACAACTATTTTTATTTTCATTTTACCATTATATTGCGGGGCAACCCAAAGTTGAATGAACCTCTCCTCTGTCTGGGTGCCGGGGCCTAAATGTGTGACAGTGGCCTGTTCCAGTGGTGGGTGACGTGAAGCCTGATTCTCTGCTATGACATGAAGACTGATTCTGCGCTGACATAAGGCCAGATTCTCTGTTACGGGACCTCTCTCCTCTGCCTGGGTGCCTGGGCCTAAATGTGTGACAGTGGCCTGTTCCAGTGGTGGGTGACGTGAAGCCTGATTCTCTGCTATGACATGAAGACAGATTCTGTGCTGACATAAGGCCAGATTCTCTGTTACGGGACCTCTCTCCTCTGCCTGGGTGCCTGGGCCAAAGTGTGTGACAGTGGCCTGTTCCAGTGGTGGGTGACGTGAAGCCTGATTCTCTGCTATGACATGAAGACAGATTCTGTGCTGACATAAGGCCAGATTCTCTGTTACGGGACCTCTCTCCTCTGCCTGGGTGCCTGGGCCTAAATGTGTGACAGTGGCCTGTTCCAGTGGTGGGTGACGTGAAGCCTGATTCTCTGCTATGACATGAAGACAGATTCTGCGCTGACATAAGGCCAGATTCTCTGTTACGGGACCTCTCTCCTCTGCCTGGGTGCCTGGGCCTAAATGTGTGACAGTGGCCTGTTCCAGTGGTGGGTGACGTGAAGCCTGATTCTCTGCTATGACATGAAGACTGATTCTGCGCTGACATAAGGCCAGATTCTCTGTTACGGGACCTCTCTCCTCTGCCTGGGTGCCTGGGCCTAAATGTGTGACAGTGGCCTGTTCCAGTGGTGGGTGACGTGAAGCCTGATTCTCTGCTATGACATGAAGACAGATTCTGTGCTGACATAAGGCCAGATTCTCTGTTACGGGACCTCTCTCCTCTGCCTGGGTGCCTGGGCCTAAATGTGTGACAGTGGCCTGTTCCAGTGGTGGGTGACGTGAAGCCTGATTCTCTGCTATGACATGAAGACAGATTCTGTGCTGACATAAGGCCAGATTCTCTGTTACGGGACCTCTCTCCTCTGCCTGGGTGCCTGGGCCTAAATGTGTGACAGTGGCCTGTTCCAGTGGTGGGTGACGTGAAGCCTGATTCTCTGCTATGACATGAAGACAGATTCTGTGCTGACATAAGGCCAGATTCTCTGTTACGGGACCTCTCTCCTCTGCCTGGGTGCCTGGGCCTAAATGTGTGACAGTGGCCTGTTCCAGTGGTGGGTGACGTGAAGCCTGATTCTCTGCTATGACATGAAGACAGATTCTGTGCTGACATAAGGCCAGATTCTCTGTTACGGGACCTCTCTCCTCTGCCTGGGTGCCTGGGCCTAAATGTGTGACAGTGGCCTGTTCCAGTGGTGGGTGACGTGAAGCCTGATTCTCTGCTATGACATGAAGACTGATTCTGCGCTGACATAAGGCCAGATTCTCTGTTACGGGACCTCTCTCCTCTGCCTGGGTGCCTGGGCCTAAATGTGTGACAGTGGCCTGTTCCAGTGGTGGGTGACGTAAAGCCTGATTCTCTGCTATGACATGAAGACTGATTCTGCACTGACATAAGGCCAGATTCTCTGTTACGGACCTCTCTCCTCTGCCTGGGTGCCTGGGCCTAAATGTGTGACAGTGGCCTGTTCCAGTGGTGGGTGACGTGAAGCCTGATTCTCTGCTATGACATGAAGACTGATTCTGCGCTGACATTAGGCCAGATTCTCTGTTACGGGACCTCTCTCCTCTGCCTGGGTGCCGGGGCCTAAATGTGTGACAGTGGCCTGTTCCAGTGGTGGGTGACGTGAAGCCTGATTCTCTGCTATGACATGAAGACAGATTCTGTGCTGACATAAGGCCAGATTCTCTGTTACGGGACCTCTCTCCTCTGCCTGGGTGCCTGGGCCTAAATGTGTGACAGTGGCCTGTTCCAGTGGTGGGTGACGTGAAGCCTGATTCTCTGCTATGACATGAAGACTGATTCTGCGCTGACATAAGGCCAGATTCTCTGTTACGGGACCTCTCTCCTCTGCCTGGGTGCCTGGGCCTAAATGTGTGACAGTGGCCTGTTCCAGTGGTGGGTGACGTGAAGCCTGATTCTCTGCTATGACATGAAGACTGATTCTGCGCTGACATAAGGCCAGATTCTCTGTTACGGGACCTCTCTCCTCTGCCTGGGTGCGTGGGCCTAAATGTGTGACAGTGGCCTGTTCCAGTGGTGGGTGACGTGAAGCCTGATTCTCTGCTATGACATGAAGACTGATTCTGCGCTGACATAAGGCCAGATTCTCTGTTACGGGACCTCTCTCCTCTGCCTGGGTGCCTGGGCCTAAATGTGTGACAGTGGCCTGTTCCAGTGGTGGGTGACGTGAAGCCTGATTCTCTGCTATGACATTAAGACAGATTCTGTGCTGACATAAGGCCAGATTCTCTGTTACGGAACCTCTCTCCTCTGTCTGGGTGCCGGGGGCTTAATATGTGACATTGGCCTGTTCCAGTGGTGGGTGACGTGAAGCCTGATTCTCTGCTATGACATGAAGACTGATTCTGCGCTGACATGAAGCCAGATTCTCTGCTATGGCATGAAGAGACTGATTCTCTGCTGACATGAAGCCAGATTCTTTGCTATGGCATGAAGAGACTGATTCTCTGCTGACGTGAAGCCAGATTCTCTGCTATGGGACCTCTGTCCAATTGATATTGTTTAATTTTAATTTTTTTAATTTTAATTTTAATTAATTTCCCTATCCACATTTGTTTGCAGGGGATTTACCTACATGTTGCTGCCTTTTGCAGCCCTCTAGCTCTTTCCTGGGCTGTTTTACAGCCTTTTTAGTGCCGAAAAGTTCAGGTCCCCGTTGACTTCAATGGGGTTCGGGTTCAGGACGAAGTTCGGGTCGGGTTCGGATCCCGAACCCGAACATTTCCGGGAAGTTCGGCCGAACTTCTCGAAGCCGAACATCCAGGTGTTCGCTCAACTCTACTTGCATACCATTTTAAGTAAAACACTTATGGGGGCCCAGAGTGTCAAAAGAGGTGTGGTACGGGGTCCTCTGTGTCCTCCAGACCGTAATACCTCTCCCGTGTGAAGTCATGCCCGCTCCTTTGGTTGACACCAACGGCTCACTTGACAGCGACGTGTTGAGACCCTGCGCATGTGCCATGAATGGGGATTGCGGTACACAAATGTGGAGTCTGTAGGAACCCTAACCCTAACCCTAACCTGAGACTGTGCATGCACCGCAATCCCCATCCACAGCGCATACGGGATGTGTGTGTGTCAAAGAAGGTGCAGGCATGAACTCACAGGGCAAAAACAATGGTGCTTATAGAACAGACTACACAGTGTAGAGGTATACTGTATATTGTGTGGCACAGTGTAGAGGTATACTGTATATTGTGTGGCACAGTGTAGAGGTATAATCTATATTGTGTGGCACAGTGTAGAGGTATACTGTATATTGTGTGGCACAGTGGATGCTATATGTGTATAACAAACATATTTCACATGAAAACTTACAATTACTTGGCTTGGCCCTTGGGGATCTCGGACGCCGCTTCCACACTTCGGCCAGGGGCTCGGCGGAGATGATGTTGTGTTTTAGAAAGATTTCATAATAAGGATTTGGTGAAGGGACAGAGGGATAGCAGAGCAGGGAGAGGCTGGTGCTGCTACTAGGGGTCATACCATGGGGGAGTAATAAAGCCCACCATAATGCCCCCCCCCCCCCCAATAGTAATAATTCTCCTTATAATAGACAGTGCAAAAAATACCCCCTTGTAATGCACCCAGTTGAGCTAATGTCCCCATAGTGCCCCCATAATGTGACATTATAAAATACCCCTATATAGTGCCCCCAGTAAATGCCCCCATAGTGCTCCTCTCCCCCTTCCTCCTAGTGCCCCCCATAGTTTACCAGTATAAAATGCCTCAGTAGATGCCCTCAGTGTCCCCCATAATTTGCAAGTATAAAATACCCCTTCTTAGTGCCCCCGTAGATGACCCCATAGTACTCCTCTCCCCAACAGTACCCACCATAATGTGCCCCAGTATAAAATGCTACTGTACAGAGCCCCCCATAAAAAATACCCCTTCTTTGTGGCCTCAGTAGATGCCCCTATAGTGCCCACCAAGAATGTGCCAGTAAAAAGTGACCCCAATAATGTGCCAGTAAAAAGTGCCCCAATAATGTGCCAGTAATAAGTGCCCCCATAGATGCCCCCCAATAATGTGCCAGTAAAATGTGCCCCATAGATGCCCCCCATCATGTACCAGTAACAAGAGGGCCCCCCATCCATCATGTGCCAGTAACAAGAGCCCCCCCTATGCCCCATCATGTGCCAGTAACAAGAGAGCCCCCCATCATGTGCCAGTAACAAGAGAGCCCCCCCATCATGTGCCAGTGACAAGAGCCCCCCTATGCCCCATCATGTGCCAGTAACAAGAGACCCCCCCCATGCTCCATCATGTGCCAGTAACAAGAGGCCCCCCATGCCCCATCATGTGCCAGTAACAGGAGGGCCCCCCCATCATGTGCCAGTAACAAGAGGGCCCCCCTATGCCCCATCATGTGCCAGTAACAAGAGCCCCCCCCCATGCCCCATCATGTGCCAGTAACAGGAGGGCCCCCCATCATGTGCCAGTATAACAAGAGGGCCCCCATCATGTGCCAGTATAACAAGAGGGCCCCCCCATGCCCTCATCATGTGCCAGTAACAGGAGGGCCTCCCATCATGTGCCAGTATAACAAGAGGGCCCCCCCATGCCCCCATCATGTGCCAGTATAACAGGAGGGCCCCCCCATCATGTGCCAGTATAACAAGAGGGCCCCCCATGCCCCCATCATGTGCCAGTAACAGGAGGGCCCCCCCATAATGTGCCAGTATAACAAGAGGGCCCCCCATGCCCCCATCATGTGCCAGTAACAGGAGGGCCCCCCCATAATGTGCCAGTATAGCAAGAGGGCCCCCCATGCCCCCATCATGTGCCAGTAACAGGA
>NW_024400013.1:0-57766 GCF_905171765.1 Bufo bufo | reverse complement strand
ACTGTATATTGTGGGGCACAGTGTAGCGGTATACTGTATATTGTGGGGCACAGTGTAGAGGTATACTGTATATTGTGGGGCACAGTGTAGCGGTATACTGTATATTGTGGGGCACAGTGTAGAGGTATACTGTATATTGTGGGGTACAGTGTAGAGGTATACTGTATATTGTGTGGCACAGTGTAGCGGTATACTGTATATTGTGTGGCACAGTGTAGAGGTATACTGTATATTGTGTGGCACAGTGTAGCGGTATACTGTATATTGTGGGGCACAGTGTAGAGGTATACTGTATATTGTGTGGGACACTGTAGTGCGGTATACTGTATATTGTGTGGCACAGTGTAGCGGTATACTGTATATTGTGTGGCACAGTGTAGCGGTATACTGTATATTGTGGGGCACAGTGTAGCGGTATACTGTATATTGTGGGGCACAGTGTAGCGGTATACTGTATATTGTGTGGCACAGTGTAGCGGTATACTGTATATTGTGTGGGGCACAGTGTAGAGGTATACTGTATATTGTGTGGCACAGTGTAGAGGTATACAGTATATTGTGGGGCACAGTGTAGCGGTATACTGTATATTGTGTGGCACAGTGTAGAGGTATACTGTATATTGTGTGGCACAGTGTAGCGGTATACTGTATATTGTGTGGGGCACAGTGTAGAGGTATACTGTATATTGTGTGGCACAGTGTAGAGGTATACAGTATATTGTGGGGCACAGTGTAGCGGTATACTGTATATTGTGGGGCACAGTGTAGAGGTATACTGTATATTGTGTGGCACAGTAGCGGTATACTGTATATTGTGTGGCACAGTGTAGAGGTATACTGTATATTGTGGGGCACAGTGTAGCGGTATACTGTATATTGTGGGGCACAGTGTAGAGGTATACTGTATATTGTGTGGGACACTGTAGTGCGGTATACTGTATATTGTGTGGCACAGTGTAGCGGTATACTGTATATTGTGTGGCACAGTGTAGAGGTATACTGTATATTGTGTGGCACAGTGTAGAAGTATACTGTATATTGTGGGGCACAGTGTAGCGGTATACTGTACATTGTGGGGCACAGTGTAGCGGTATACTGTATATTGTGTGGCACAGTGTAGAGGTATACTGTATATTGTGTGGCACAGTGTAGCGGTATACTGTATATTGTGTGGCACAGTGTAGCGGTATACTGTATATTGTGTGGCACAGTGTAGCGGTATACTGTACATTGTGGGGCACAGTGTAGCGGTATACTGTATATTGTGGGGCACAGTGTAGGCTATATGTGTATAACACACATATTCCACATGAACACTTACAGTTACTTGGCTTGGCCCTTGGGGATCTCGGACGCCACTTCCACACTTGGTCGGGGGCTTGGTGGAGGTTGTGTTGTGTTTTATCCTAATGAGAAAGTTTTCATAATAAGGATTTGGAGAAGGGGCAGAGGGATAGCAGAGCAGGGAGAGGCTGGTGCTGCTACTAGGGGGTCATACCATGGGGGAGTAATAAAGCCCATCATAATGCCCCCTAGTAGAAATAATTCTTCTTATAATGTGCAAAACATACCCCCTTGTAATGTTCCCAGTTGAGCTAATGTCCCCATAGTGCCCCCATAATGTGCCAGTATAAAATACCCCTATATAGTGCCCCCAGTAAATGCCCCCATAGTGCTCCTCTCCCCCCTTCCTCCTAGTGCCCCCCATAATGCACCAGTATAAAATGCCCCATATATTGTGCCCCAGTAGATGCCCTCAGTGTCCCCCATAATTTGCAAGTATAAAATACCCCTTCTTAGTGACCCCCGTAGATGACTCCATAGTACTCCTCTCACCCCCTTCCTCATAGTACCCACCATAATGTGTCCCAGTATAAAATGCTACTGTACAAAGCCCCCCATATAAAATACCCCTTCTTTGTGGCCTGAGTAGATGCCCCTATAGTGCCCTCAATAAAGTGCTAGTAATAAGCCCCCCCAATCACGTGCCAGTAACAAGAGCCCCCCATCCCGTGCCAGTAATAAGAGCCCCCCCAATGTTCCAGTAATAAGCCCCCCCATCATGTGCCAGTAATAATCCCCATCATGTGCCAGTAATAAGCCCCCCATCATGTGCCAGTAATAAGCCCCCCAATGTGCCAGTAATAAGCCCCCATCATGTGCCAGTAATAAGCCCCCCCAATGTGCCAGTAATAAGCCCCCCATCATGTGCCAGTAATAAGCCCCCCAATGTGCCAGTAATAAGCCCCCCATCTTGTGCCAGTAATAAGCCCCCCAATGTGCCAGTAATAAGCCCCCATCATGTGCCAGTAATAAGCCCCCATCATGTGCCAGTAATAAGCCCCCATCATGTGCCAGTAATAAGCCCCCCCAATGTGCCAGTAATAAGCCCCCCCAATGTGCCAGTAATAAGCCCCCCAATGTGCCAGTAATAAACCCCCATCATGTGCCAGTAATAAGCCCCCCCAATGTGCCAGTAATAAGCCCCCCATCATGTGCCAGTAATAAGCCCCCCAATGTGCCAGTAATAAGCCCCCCATCTTGTGCCAGTAATAAGCCCCCCAATGTGCCAGTAATAAGCCCCCATCATGTGCCAGTAATAAGCCCCCATCATGTGCCAGTAATAAGCCCCCCCAATGTGCCAGTAATAAGCCCCCCAATGTGCCAGTAATAAGCCCCCCCAATGTGTTAGTAATAAGCCGCCCCAATGTGCCAGTAATAAGCCCCCCCAATGTGCCAGTAATAAGCCCCCCCAATGTGCCAGTAATAAGCCCCCCAATGTGCTAGTAATAAGCCCCCATCATGTGCCAGTAATAAGCCCCCCCAATGTGCCAGTAATAAGCCCCCCAATGTGCCAGTAATAAGCCCCCCAATGTGTTAGTAATACGCCCCCCCAATGTGCCAGTAATAAGCCCCCCCAATGTGCCAGTAATAAGCCCCCCCAATGTGCCAGTAATAAGCCCCCCATCATGTGCCAGTAATAAGCCCCCCCAATGTGCCAGTAATAAGCCCCCCAATGTGCCAGTAATAAGCCCCCCAATGTGCCAGTAATAAGCCCCCATCATGTGCTAGTAATAAGCCCCCCAATGTGCCAGTAATAAGCCCCCCAATGTGTTAGTAATAAGCCCCCCCAATGTGCCAGTAATAAGCCCCCCCAATGTGCCAGTAATAAGACCCCCCAAATGTGCCAGTAATAAGCCCCCCATCATGTGCCAGTAATAAGCCCCCCAATGTGCCAGTAATAAGCCCCCCCATCATGTGCCAGTAATAATCCCCCCCATCATGTGCCAGTAATAAGCCCCCCCAATGTGCCAGTAATAAGCCCCCCATCATGTGCCAGTAATAAGCCCCCCAATGTGCCAGTAATAAGCCCCCCAATGTGCCAGTATTATTCAATGTCTGCCAGGAGATGTCCCTAATGGATATTTGGCGCCACCTATATGGAGATGTAAAGGCATTCTCTTGCTCTAGCGGCTCCAGTACTGCCCTCTCCAGAATAGATCTTGCATTTACCACCGCTAACTTTGTCAACAGGATTGTGCGTATGAAACACGAAGCTCACTCGGTTCCAGACCATTCTCCAATCCTCTTAGTAATAAAAATACAGGAAGAATCCATTGGGCGTCGGAATTTCAGACTTAATCCGTATTGGCTTAATATAATTAAGGACCAGGACAAAAATAAGTGATGAGATAGTCGAATTCTGGTCAATGACCCTCGGTTCTGCACAGGTTCAATATGTCTGGGACGCTCTAAAGGCCTTTCTCCGTGGGATTTTTTTTCTAGAATCAAAAAGGCCAAATCTGCCTATGCTGAAAAAGAGATCGCACTTGAGCGGCGGTTAAATATCCTACAAAGAGAAGTTATTTCTGATAAAAGTATAGATACACAGCAGAAATTATTAAAAGTAAGAGAGGAACTTAATCGACACCTCCTAGAGAAAAGCCGACAGAAGATCTTTTTTGCAGGGCAGGTAAACCAGGGCGACGTTTGGCCTCAACAGAAACCCACTATTAGAGTAGCGGAGGGCTATGCACTGACTTGGAAGAAATTAGAAAAGGGTTTTTGAATCACTTCTCATCCTTATATAAAACGGGGGCAGACGGGCGAAGGATTGATGTTGGATCTTCCCTATTGCCTGCTCTTTCAGATGGGGACAGGAGCCTGCTAGAATCGCCCATCCATCTGAGCGAATTAGAAGAAGCGCTTCGCTCCACCAAAGGTAATTCGGCACCGGGGGCTGATGGTCTCCCTTTTCCTTTGGGAGGTAATGGATAAAATGAATTTTGGCCCCATCTTTATTAAATGGATTAGGTTACTATATGCCAATCCCAAAGCGCGGATAAACATAAACGGTACACGGACGGACACGTTTGACCTGCAGCGGGGCACTAGACAGGGCTGTCCCCTCTCCTCTTCGCTATTTGACAAGACGATCAGATCCGTGGGTTTGGAGGGAAGGGCCCCCAAGACAATTAGTCTTTATGCAGACGACATCCTTATATACTTAAAAGATGGATATCAGCCCTCACATATGTTATGGCGATTATTCATGAATTTGGCACATTTTCAGGCTATGAAGTGAACTGGTCAAAATTGGCCTTACTTCCCTTAAACAAGATCCCCCCAATTAAAGTCTTGGCGGTAAGGTGCCTGTCCGTAACAGACTCATTGGAATATTTGGGAGTTAGGATTGGCCCTTTGCTGACAGATTATATTAAACTGAACATCAATCCACTGATAGAGTTAAAAATAAAATTCGGGTGTGGGAGAAATCGATGTTGGGACAGGCCGATAGAACTGCACTAATCAAAATGGTACTTCTTCCACAGATCCTTTGTCTGGTCACTCCGTGCCCAATTTGGATTAAGGACATTGGAGAAACTGTTCAACGAATTAATCTGGGGCAGAAAGAGAGCACGTATTAAACAGAAACATCTCTGGCCCGGAGAATGGGGGATCAGCACTACCCTTTGTTCGGGGCTACTATTTAGCAGCCCAGATCCAATGGTACCTAAACGGATTAGATAGTACATTTCCACAGTTGACTAGAGATTATAGGGGAGGACAGCGGGATGTTTTCAGCATACTAGAAACTGGATATTTGGGAGTAAGAGGGAAAAAATGTATTATAAGTTATACAATGCAATTAGTTTGGAATACACTTAAATCAATTTGTGGGTTCACTGGTAAACTTAAATACACGCCCCCTTTGGTATAATCTTAATTTAAGGGGATTTTTCAAGATTCAGGATGTTAGGTTCTGGGAAAGTATGGAATTATTACAATCCCACTGTCACGGTAGGTAGGTAAGCAGGGAAATAACCAAACACGGGAAAACAAACAGAACAATTGACTAGGCCCAAAAGCTAGGGAGAAAAGGGTCACCTCCTAGCAATCCCTAAGGCTTTCCCTATACTGTTTTGCCCATGTGCATACCCTTATGGTGGATATGCACATGCCCTCGTGCCTAAGTCTATACACCCTGGGAAAACCCTTAGCAGTAGGGAAAAGGGACGAGGCGACCTGCTTCTTCAAACAGGAGGAAGCAAGCGTCTCCCTGGAGGCCTAGATAAAAGACACCAAGGGAAGAAACAGAGAGGACTTATCTTGAGCTGGAGCAGACGATCCACAACACATCCAAAGCCCACAGGAATGAACTATAACCTGCACAGGCCACTGGGAGAAGGAGGAATAAATAGCCTTGCTAACAAAATCAACCCAGTACACCTGAGGGAAGGTGGATCCAGCTCAAACCCAAAACAAAACAAAGAAAAGAGTCAGACATGTGCAGCCAGTCTGACAGATCTCCCCACATTCACAGGGCAAGGCGTGACAGTACCCCCCTTCTATGGGTGACCTCTGGACACCCCGGACCAACTTTATCCGGGTGTGCCCTGTGAAAGGCCCTCACCAGGCGGCTAGCACTTGCCAGTCAATAGTAGGGTTATGCTTTATCAGCCACGGTAAACCCAGAACCATCGGAGCAGCCAAGCCCCTCATAACAAAACAAGAAATAGACTAAACATGTGAATCACCCACCCTTAACTGAATGTCATGAACGATATGAGTAAGACTCTTTTGTGAGAGAGGGGAGGAATCAATAGCAAACACTGGTATTACCTTTTCTAATGTGCTAGTTCTAAAACCAAGATTTTGGAGAAAATAAAAGTCAATAAGGTTTACCCTCGCACCACTGTCAACAAATACCTCAAAATCAAAATTTCCTGAGTCTAGCGCCACCATGGCAGGCAGGAGGAAACTGGTATTGAAGGGAGAATGCATATTTGCTTGCTCAGACTCCCCATTCACACTACCAAGAGTCAGGGATTTTTTTTTTCTCTTTATGTGAATACCTCCGTAGTTTTTCATTACCGTTTTGAGGTTTAACAAAAGGACACGCATAAACAAAATGACCTTCTTTATCACAGAAGTAACATAGCTTATTCAGCTTCCTAAAATCCCTATCACCTGAGCGAAAGGAAACCTGGCCCAACTGCATAGGCTCCTCTCCTGCCCCAGATTCAAAAGTCATATTACCCCGGGGACTAGGTGGGACAGATCCACTTACAGACGGAACCCCCCGCTCGAGAGGAATCTTATACCTTTCTCTAAGACGTCTATCAAGCCACACTGCCAAAGACATGGCCGTCTCCAATGAAACGGGATACTCATAAAATGCCAAGGAAACTTTCAACCTCTCAGATAGCCCCTGACAAAACTGACTCTGGAGTGCAGGATCATTCCACCCCGAGTCAGTTGCCCATCTTCTAAATTCTGCACAATACGACTCCGCAGTACATTCTCCCTGTAACAAACTGTGCAGCTTAGATTCAGCCATAGAGACGCGGTCTGGGTCATCATAAATCAAGCCCAAGGCTCTGAAAAATTCATCCACCGACCGGAGGGATGGTGAACCGGTCGGCAGAGAAAGAGCCCAGGACTGCGCGTCCCCTTTGAGCAGAGATATAATGATCCCCACTCTTTGGTTCTCGTCACCAGATGACATCGGCCGCAGACGAAAATACAACCTGCAGGACTCCCTGAACCGAATAAAGTCATCACACCCCCTGAGAACCTATCAGGGAGAGCGATTTTAGGCTCAAAGCAGATCTGATTTCCTCCAACTGCGCCAGACGCCAGAGCATTCTGACAACGTGCAACAGAACTGCGGAGGTTTTATGGCAGGTTATAAAGTCATGGTAGGTAGGTAAGCAGGGAAATAACCAAACACAGGGAAAACAAACAGAACAATAGACTAGGCCCAAAAGCTAGGGAAAAAAGGGTCACCTCCTAGTGATCCCTAAGGCCTATCTCTCTATACACCCTGGGCAAACCCTGAGCAGTAGGGAAAAGGGAAGAGGCAACCTGCTTCTTCAAACAGGAGGAAGCAAGCGTCTCCCTGGAGGCCTAGAAAAAAAGACACCAAGGGAAGAAACAGAGAGGACTTATCTTGAGCAGACAATCCACAACACATCCAAAGCCCACAGGAATGAACTATAACCCGCACAGGCCACTGGGAGAAGGAGGAATAAATAGCCTCGCTAACAATCAACCCAGTACACCTGAGGGAAGGTGGATCCAGCTCAAACCCAAATCAAAACAAAGAGAAGAGTCAGACATGTCTAGCCAGTCTGACAGGGCAAGGCGTGACACCCACATCCTATAGATGAGGGAAATATTAGGATGATAGAGGATATTTTTGGTGACACTGGTCTTAGTCTTTTGGTAAAATATAAATATCACCAGATTAAACACGCTTTTGATAGCACGAGAGATAAAACTTGTTTCTTAGTCACACCACATGGTTTTTTGGATTGGTGTTACAATGTGAATCAAAACAGGGACTCTATCTCAAAGATTTATAATAAATTGAGAATAGAAATGGGTAAGACTAATAAGTTTAAAAGTGAAATAAAATGGGTTCAAGATATAGGGAATATAAGGACACTCGACTGGACACCTATATATATATTCGGAAAACATTGATTTCCTCAAATCATAGATTAATTCAGTTTAGAATTTTACACCGGCTATACTATACCCCATCCTCCCTTTCTAGGTTTTATAGTAATGTGTCAGATAGATGCCGAAGATGTAATGGCCAACAAGCGGACTTGCTCCACCTTATCTGGTCATGTCCCGTGATTCAAGCCTTTTGGGTAAATGTTTTTTCTGAGCTGGAGGGATGCTTACCTTCCAGCTACGACAGAAATATTACAATTGCGGTCCTAGGTATTCCTCCAATTGACAGACTAGGACATGAAAACTTATTATGGATGAAGGCTTTGATGCTGGCCAGAGTTATAATTACCAGAAAATGGGGCTCGAGTAGCCCTCCGGATATTAGAGAATGGAGACAGCTATTATCAAAAGTGAAGTCCTATGAGTATTTTAGTATCCAAAGGTATAAACAGACACTGAAATGGAAAAGAACCTGGTCAGCTTGGCCAAAAGAAAGTAGCGAGCCCTTGCAGTTGTGAAGTCCCCTCGTCTCATGCTTCGTGTGTGTGATCCCCGAGACAGCGAGGTCTGGTGGGGGTAGGGAGGGTGGAAAAGGGTTTTGTTTCGATTGTGAAATGATCATTTGCTGCTTGTCTGCGATATATTATTACTTTATAAATGTGTGAGTACTGAATAATTTATTGTATTCATGAACAGATAAGAGACCGAAATTGTGTTTTTATTGTTTGTTGATGTATAAAAGAGAAAAATAAAGCAAATAAAAAATAAAAAAAAAGAAGAAGATTTAACACCCTTACTTGTAATTCCAACAGCACAGTGATAAACCGCACTGGATCCGTCAGCACTTGTCCGCCGACAGCTGTCACCAGCAGGGGATTCTTTAGCAGGTGTACAGGGATGTGGTATTGATTCAGTATAAGCTGGTGTATAAAGTTCCCTGCATATCCGGAGTCCAAGGAAGCGGGTATGGAGACCTTGATGCCCCCAAGCAACAGAGTTACAGAAATCTGGAAAGTGGAACAGTTTTCGCCTAGGGCCGCCTCTCTCAAACACCCTAAGCGCTGGAGTTTTCTGACTTCTGAGAACAGTTGTGGACACGGTGGCCTGGACCACCACAGTAGACACAGAGTCCGGAAGACATACGAAGACGGCGTTCCTCATCCGAGTGGAATTCACCTGCATGGGTTCAGGATCCGAAAAGGAGGAGTGCAATGAAGGCTGAGACGTATTAGACTTAAACATACGTTGTGGAAGTCTCTTTTCCCGACTGACCTCCCGAGCCTGCTCCGAACACCGTATGTCAATTTTTATAGCCAGAGAGATCAGGGCCTCAAGTAGGTATGTCATGACCTGCGAGTTCGTCCTTAATACGTCCAGACAAACCGTCCCAAAAGCTCACCACCAAAGTCTCCTCATTCCATGAAACTTCAGACGCTAAGGTGCGGAACTGAATCGCATATTGGCCCAACGACCAGCTTCCTTGACGGACTTGCAGCAGCGAGGAGGCCGCAGTAGAAGCTCGACCTGGCACTTCAAACACCCTCTTAAAGGAGTCCATAAATAGAGCCACATTATAGGTGATGGGTCCAGATCTCTCCCATATTGGATTTGCCCAGACCAGAGCCTCACCCTCGAGATGAGAGAAAATGAACGCCACTTTAGCTTGGTCTGATTGAAAGTGATGACGAAGCAGTTCAAAGTGAATTGTGCACTGGTTGAGAAACCTGCCACAGGTTTTTGGGTTGTCGCTATAACGAGGCGGAGCAGATAAACGTGGTCCAGAAAAACGTAGTAGTAGCAAGCCCGTGGGTTTGGTTCGGGAAGCCTTGTTGCGGGCACAGGAGGTACAGGCAGACACAAACTCCCGGACATCTTTGGGTAGGGTTGGCCACCAATAGTGACGGGACAGCAAATCAAGGGTCTTACACACCCCAGGGTGACCAGCATACTTGGAGCAATATCCCCAAGAAAGAATTTTCCTCCTCTTGGCCTGCGGAACGAAAATCTTCCCCGGAGGAATATCTCTCACACGGACTGGCGTCACAGAAACCAAACAAGACGATTCTATGATATGTTGAGGTTCTTCAATCTGATCCGCTAGGTCGAAAGAACGGGAAAGTGCATCAGCCTTTAAATTTTTATCAGTCGGTCGGAAATGCAGAAGAAAATTAGATCTGGCAAAGAAAAGTGCCCATCGAGCCTGACGTGGATTTAGATGCTGTGCAGACTGTAGATATGTCAGATTCTTGTGGTCAGTGTATATCACCACAGGATGCAGAGCCTCCTCTAGAAGGTATCTCCATTCTTCCATCGCCGATGGAATAGTTTCTTTCCGCAGAAGAGAAGAGCTTGGAGAAGAAACCACACGAGACAAATCTCCCTTTGGAGTTCTTCTGTAGCAGGACGGCACCTGCTCCAATAGAGGAAGCATCCACTTCAAGGAAGAACTCTTTGGAGATATCCGGATGACGGAGAACAGGAGAAGCGGCAAAGCAGTCTTTGAGATGCAGGAAAGCAGACTCAGCTTCTGGGATCCACTTCTTTTCATCCACCCCTTTCTTCGTCAGAGCAGAAATAGGAGCTATGAGGGAAGAGAAGTTTGGGATGAACTGTCTATAGAAGTTGGCAAACCCCAGGAACCTTTGAATGGCACGGAGACCTTGAGGACGAGGCCAGTCCAGGACGGCTGAGACCTTGTCGGGCTCCATTTGCAGACCAGAGCAGGAAACAATGTATCCCAGGAAGGGTAAGGTGGACTGCTCAAAGACACACTTTTCGAGCTTAGCGTACAGATCATTCTCCCTTAAATCGCTGCAAAACCAGGTGCACTTGCTTCCGGTGAGAGGTCAAGTCGGGGGAATAGATGAGAATATCATTGCGATACACCACTACACAGTTGTACAACAGGTCCCGGAAGATATCGTTCACAAATTCTTGAAAAACTGCAGAAGCATTGCATAGGCCGAACGGCATGACCAGGAACTCATAGTGGCCTGTAACGGGGCGCCGAAGGTGCACTCGGTCTCCCATCAGCCGCAGACCTGCTGATTAGCTTCTGCTCATAGACTTGTCTGTCTGTCGGTCATGTGACGCTGGCCACGTCACATGACCCTCACTCCCCACTATATATACAGGCAACCTGCTGGCTACAGGTTGCCTGTGATTTTGGTCCCTTAGGCTTTGTATTATTATTGTTATTTAGCTTACCTTTGGATTTGACCCATGATCTGCTTCTGGACACCTCTTCTGCCTGCTCGCTGAACCTTGACGCTACCTCTCAGATTTTGACCTTCGGCTTGCTTTTGGATTTTGTCTTTGCCTCTTCTCTTGTACTGACGTGACCTCCCGGATTTTGACCTCGGCCCACTCTCGGATCTGTCTCTGTCTCCTCCCTCGTACTGACGTGACCTCCTGGACTGACCCCGGCTAGTTGACCCGCCTCGCCCTTCCATTTTTGGTGGTACCTTGCTTGTTCCACCTCTCTGTCCGCTCGAGTGCTACCCCTCATTGGCTGTCCGCTTCCCTGCTGTCTCTATCTCTCTGCTTGCACTTACTCAGGTCAGGAACCCAGGTAGGCAGGGACAGGGGACCGGGTGGCAGTTCAGGGGGTGCACCTCCGCTCTATCTTTATACCCGTGACCCTACCCCGTGACAGAATCACAGGCCTTAATTTAGCATGGACCCTCTACAGAGCCTCACCGAACATGTGCAGGGTCTTGCTCAAATAGTACAGGAACTTGGGGTGAGACTACAGGTTCAGGAGACCGTTCTCCCCCCCATTCTTGCTCCCGCCACAGTTCAGGTGGAACCACACATTAAATTACCTGATCGGTTTTCGGGTGACCGCCAAAGTTTTTTTAGCTTTCAAGGAAAGCTGTAAACTTTATTTTCGACTACGTCCTCACTCCTCTGGTCCTGATCCACAGAGGGTTGTTATTATCATCTCCCTACTTCAAGGGGACCCCAGGAATGGGCATTTTCTTTGCCTCCGGATTCCCCTTGTCTTAATTCTGTGGACCTCTTTTTCCAGGCGTTAGGGGTTCTTTATGATGAACCAGACCGAGCTTCTGTGGCGGAATCCAATCTTAAGGCACTCACTCAAGGGAATCGTCCCGTGCAGGATTATTGTACGCAGTTCCGCAAGTGGTGCGTTCCCTCGGGTTGGAACAAACCAGCGCTCAAATGTCAATTTAGGGCAGGCTTGACTGAGAAGTTAAAAAAGACATGTTGATTTGTTATCCCTGATTCTTTAGAGGAGAACATGACGCTAGCCATCAGACTAGATAGACGGATCAGAGAGAGACAGCGAGAGCATTTGTTTTCCACTCATACCCTTCTTCAACCTGAGGTTTCCCCCATTGTACCCAAGATGGAGGCCCACTCGGACGAGCCCATGCAACTCGGGATGACACGAAGAGAGCTACGCCGTCGTCGGGGCTCTTGTTTTTATTGTGGGGATCCCTACTACTGGATCAGTCAGTGTCCTAAAGCTCCGCCTTCTGGAAAGTCATCCAAGTCTGAAGGATCCAAGGACAAGGTACTCCCGGAGGTGGTAAGAAGTAAATTATTGTTGCCGGTTTCTATTGCCTTTGGAGTCTTAAAGGGGTCAGGAAATGCCTTTGTGGATTCAGGGTCAGCTTTTAGTTTTATTGATTACAAATTTGTTGATCAAATGGGAATTCCTATACTAGAATTGTCCACCCCGATCCAGTTGCTGCCATCGATTCTACCCCCCTGCTAGGGGGCACGGTAAAATTCCGTACTCCGGAGGTTACCCTGTCTGTGGGGGTCTGCCACTCAGAGAAATGCTCTTTCTTTGTTTTAGAGTATCTTCCTGTTCAGGTAGTCCTTGGTATGCCCTGGCTTCAGCAACACAATCCGGTCATTAACTGGATTTCGGGCGAGTTAGAGAGATGGGGGCCTAACTGTAATTCTTGCTTAACCGTAGTTCAAGCTGGGGTTTCATCAGATATTATTCCTCATTTTATTTCCGATTATTCAGATGTTTTTTCCACCACTGAGACAGATACTTTCCCTCCCCATAGGTCTTATGACTGTGTTATTGACTTGGTACCCGAGTATAAATTTCCTAAAGGACGGATTTATAATCTTTCCGGTCCTGAGCGCAGGGCAATGAAAGACTATATCCAGGAGAATCTCAAGAAGGGACATATTAGACCCTCCACCTCTCCTCTGGGAGCAGGATTCTTTTTCATTAAAAAGAAGGACAGTGGTCTCAGGCCCTGCATTGACTATAGAAATTTGAATAAAATCACTATTAGGAATCAGTATTCCAGCCCGTTGATTCCTGATTTGTTTAACCAGATTTTGGGTGCTTCGTGATTTTCTAAATTTGATTTGAGAGGAGCGTATAACCTAGTTCGTATTAAGGAGGGAGATAAGTGGAAAACTGCTTTTAATACTCCAGAGGGACAATTTGAGTATCTGGTTATGCCATTCGGTCTTTGCAATGCCCGAGTTGTGTTTCAGAATTTCATGAATGACATTTTTAGAGAACTCATCGGCAAAGTTATGATTGTTTATCTCGACAATATTCTTGTCTTTTCACCTGACTGGGATTCTCATGTGTCTCACATCAGATTGGTTCTTAAAATCCTCAGGGAGAATCATCTGTCCGTTAAATTAGAGAAATGTGTGTTTGGAGTTCAAGAGATTCCTTATCTCGGCTATATTCTTACTCCTCATTCATTTAAAATGGATCCCAGTAAGGTTCAGGTTATCAAAGACTGGGTAAGACCATCCTCCTTAAAGGCACTCCAACGCTTTTTAGGATTAGCCAATTTTTACCGTAAATTCATAAAGAATTTTTCTGTTATTGCCAAGCCCCTTACTGACTTAACTAAAAAAAGGTTCTGATCTGGTAGACTGGTCGTTGGAGGCCTGTCGGGCCTTTGATACCCTTAAAAATTGTTTTAAGATGGCTTCAGTCTTGGTTCAGCCAGATACAGAGGAACCTTTTGTGGTGGAGGTTGATGAATCAGAGGATGGTGTCCTTTCTCAGGGGTCTTCTAACCTCACTAATTTAAGGCCATGCGCCTTCTTCTCTCGTAAGTTCTCTCCTTCGGAGAGAAATTGCGATATTGGAAACCGCAAACTTCTGGCCATAAAATGGACATTTGAGGAATGGAGGCATTTTTTAGAAGGTGCTAGACACCGTATTACTGTCCTCACCGATCATAAGAACTTAGTGTTTCTTGAGGCGGCCAAACGCCTTAATCCTAGACAAGCCAGATGGGCCCTGTTTTTTACTCGTTTTAATTTTTCTGTCCCGGAGTTTTAATGCCGTCCAACCTCCTGACACCCCCCGGAACCCATCTTGCCGGCAAGCATCTTTGTGGCAGCAGTTTCTGCGGATCTTTCCTCTGAGATTCAACGGGCTCAGCAACTTGCTCCTCCTCAAACACCGGCAGATAAATTATTTGTTCCTGAGTGCTTTCGTTTTCAATTATTGGGTGAATGTCATGACTCCGTGCTCTCTGGTCATCCAGGTATTGCTGCCACTAAGGAATTGCTGCTGAGGTCTTTCTGGTGGCCCACTTTGTCTAAGGATGTACGGTCTTATGTTTTGGCTTGCGATGTTTGTGCCAGGTCTAAAACTCAGAGAACACATCCCGCTGGTGAACTACAACCACTACCCATTCCCTGCAAGCCATGGTCTCACATTTCCATGGATTTTATTTCTGATCTGCCCCCTTCTGAGGGGAAATCAGTGGTGTGGGTAGTGGTTGACCATTTTAGCAAGATGGTGCACTTTGTTCCTTTAAGTAAGCTCCCTGATGCGAAGACCTTAGCATCCTTGTTCATTGAACATGTGGTACGTCTGCATGGGGTCCCTGAGAATATAGTCTCTGTTAGAGGCGTTCAGTTTGTTTCTGGTTTCTGGAGGGCTTTTTGTCGAAGATGCGACATCACTTTATCCTTCTCGTCTGCTTTCCATCCACAGACCAATGGGCAGACGGAACGGTTAAATCAGGCAGTGGAGCTTTTTCTAAGGTGCTATGTATCACATATTCAACTCTTATGGGTGAGATCCCTCCCGTTGGCAGAACTCGCTATTAACAATCGAGTTAATTCTTCCACGGAGGTGTCTCTTTTTTGTAACAGTGGTTTGCATCCTCGCTTTTGTTCTAGTCCCTCTGTATCCTCACTCAACCCGCAGGCAGATTCTTTTACCTCTAGACTGTGCACAGTCTGACTCTGGGCACAGGTTCAAACGAACCTGGAAAAGGCCCAGGAAACCCAGTGTAAACATGTCAATAAGAGACATTCCAAGGGGGTAAATTTTGTACTCGGCGATAAGGTGTGGTTGTCGACTAAGAATGTTGCTTTGAAACAGTGTTCTAGGAAATTCTCTCCGCGTTTCATTGGACCATACAATATTCTTGAGGTTGTCAACCCAGTGTCCTTTAGACTTAAGCTACCCGACTCCTTTCGTATACATGATGTGTTTCATAAGTCGTTGCTTAAGAGATATGTGTCACCAGTGGTTCGGGTTAAAAAAAAAACTCCACCTGTGGAGGTTGAAGGTCAGAAGCAATTCATCATCTCTAGAATTATTGATGTTAGAAAGGTTAGGAACTCCTTTCAATACCGGGTCCACTGGAAGGGCTATGGGCATGGGGAGAGGTCTTGGGTCCCAGCTACTAAGATCCACGCCCCGAGGCTCATCAAGAAGTTTCATGATGAGCATCCAGAGAGATTTGTACCCAAGGGTTTGGGTCCGGTGGCCCCTCGTAAAAGGAGGGGTACTGTAACGGGGTGCCGAAGGCGCACTCGGTCTCCCATCAGCCGCAGACCTGCTGCTTAGCTTCGGGAGCGAGGATCTGTGTTCGGCCTCGTTCCCAGGGCGGCTTTGCTAGCTGGGAGGCTCCCTGGTCCTAGATCTGCCTTGAGCGCTCGACTTGTCTGTCGGTCATGTGACGCTGGCCACGTCACATGACCCTCACTCCCCACTATAAATACAGGCAACCTGCTGGCTACAGGTTGCCTGTGATTTTGGTCCCTTAGGCTAAGTAGTATTATTGTTATTTAGCTTACCTTTGGATTTGACCCTTGATCTGCTTCTGGACACCTCTTCTGCCTGCTCCCTGAACCTTGACGCTACCTCTCGGATTTTGACCTTCGGCTTGCTTTTGGATTTTGTCTTTGCCTCTTCTCTTGTACTGACGTGATCTCCCGGATTTTGACCTCGGCCCACTCTCGGATCTGTCTCGGTCTCCTCTCTCATACTGACGTGACCTCCTGGACTTGCAGCCAGCCAGTAGCGCAGGGGCAACACGTGAGATGCACGGTGGACCGATGAGGGGCCAAATTATAACACACAGTTCCTCAGTTTACTCACGGTTAGCAGAAAGCCTCCCTGGGCTGGCAGCACAGTGTTGAGGTGGACAGCACAAAATCCTCCGGGGCAAGCTTTGTGGTAAGGAAGCATCAGCCAAGATGGTGGTTGAGGTGCCCTTGATGTTAGGGGTGCTTATTGCGGCTGAGTCCCTTGATGGTTTTTGTCGTGACGCCAGTACCGTTATTGGTGGTACAACCATAGGTAGTAATAATGAGGTAGACAGTGGTAAGATGCAACTCACAACTTTTACTGATGTTGACTTTGGTTGCAGCAGTACAAAATACAGTCTTTTGTTGGTATTAGAGTTAATCTGCAAGTCTACTGTTCCTAGGCTTTCTTAGGCTTGATTTAAGCTTAGCCGGATATTTTCTGTATCAGTGTAATTTGGTGAGGTGGCCGGAGGCTATGGTATCCTTCACCTGAATATCCCAAAGGTCCTTGATGCCTGATTTGTGGCTTTTATCCTTTGGATGTATAAGTCTTTTCCCTTGTCCCTTTCTGGACTAATCTTTCATCAGAGCAGAAGTGCTGGATCTGCACTCTCTCACTCTCAGCAGACTGACTAACTAATCAACAACCACTGACCTGTTCCTGTCCTGTCTCACTAGGTATATATAGAACCTAAGTTTCATCCCCATCTAGAGGTGGGATGTATAAATTACACCTAATCTGCCTGATAACAGGGGTTTTGCAGATAAATTAGTACAAAGTCACATAATACAGCATAATACAGTACACACGTAGTGGGATGCTGCAGACTGACCCAGGCTAGTTGACCCGCCTCGCCCTTCCGTTTTTGGTGGTACCTTGCTTGTTCCACCTCTCTGTCCGCTCGAGTGCTACCTCTCATTGGCTGTTCCGCTTCCCTGCTGTCTCAATCTCTCTGCTTGCACTTATTCAGGTTAGGGACTGTCGCCCAGTTGCGCCCTGTCACCTAGGGCGGGTGGTGCAAGTAGGCAGGGACAGGGGACCGGGTGGCAGCTCAGGGGGTGCACCTCCGCTCTATCTTTATACCCGTGACGCTACCCCGTGACAGTGGCCATCACGGGTATTAAACGCCGTCCTCCACTCGTCGCCTTCACAGATTCGGATCAGGTTATACGCATCACGCAGATCCAACTTAGAAAATATCTGGGCGCCTCGGATACGGTCGAACAGTTCAGAAATCAGAGGCAGAGGGTAATTGTTCTTGACCGTGATCTTGTTCAGCCCACGATAATCTATGCATGGACGGAGTGACCCGTCTTTCTTGGCCACGAAGAATAAACCGGCTCCCGCCAGAGAGGTAGACTTTCAGATAAACCCCCTCTGGAGGTTTTCCTTAACATACTCGGCCATAGCCTGAGTCTCGGGCAGAGATAATGGATAAACGCTTCCATGAGGTGGAGAAGTCCCAGGTAGAAGATCGATCGGGCAGTCATAAGACCGATGAGGTGGTAAAGTCTCAGCCATCTTCTTATTAGTAGATCGTTTGAGTTATAAGGTTTTATTAGTTAAAAGATAAAAATTACCTGTTGAAATCAGGTTATGTTGGTTTGTAGTCAAAAGGGTATTTAATTCAAAATGTACTTTACTAATACAATGGATGTAACTTTGATCTGTGATTATGGAAGGGTACCTTGCATTTAGAACCTGTTTCCTTATACCCATGTTCTATATTACTGTTGTAAATTTATTTTTTGAAAACTTCAATAAACTTAAAATTTACAAGAAAACGTCCTCATATGCCACATATTGCGGAGGCAGACCTGACAGTTTCATAGGGACCAGACGAGGAGATGTTGGGCGAACCACAGACAGACAGGAAGTATGGCACTGAGGACCCCAGCGGAGAATATCCCCTGTACGCCAGTCTAAGATGGGAGAATTCTGCTGTAGCCAGGGCAATCCTAGAAGCACTGGGTCCGTGGAATCTGGCAGGAAAGATATTTCTTCAGAATGTAGCACCCCGACTTGGAGTTTAACAGGAGCAGTGATGAACTGAATTGGTCTGGGCAGGGGTTGTCCATTTACAATAGCTGCCACCAGAGGCTTCGCCAGACGAGTGGTGGATAACTGGCACTGGGTCACCAGGGCTTGATTAACAAAATTTCCGGCTGCGCCGGAATCCAGGAAGGCAGGTACAGATATACTGGTTTGCCCAGAGGACAAGACTATAGGAACAAGAATTTTGGGAGAATTGTCTCTTTTACTTAGGGTCACTTCTCCCATAGAGCCTAGGCGCAGAAGTTTTCCGCCTTCTGGGGACAGGTACGAACAACGTGACCCCTTCCACCACAGTAGAGGCACAAGTCTTCTGCTCGTCGCCCGCTAGTGCTCCTGGTCAGAGAGCTTCAGGCATTCCACCTGCATAGGCTCTTCAGGCAGAACCGCAGCAGGAGTCTGAACAGTCCTCTGGAAGACAGGTGCGAGTCTAGATGTCCGCCTCACTCTTGCAGGTTGAGAGAAACGTTCTCGAAATCGCACGTCAATGAGTGTGGCCAATGTGACCAAAGCGTCCAGAGAGACACGAAGTTCCCTTCCCGCAAGTTCATCTTTAATACGGTCACTAAGACCCTCCCAGAATACGGCTTGTTGGGCTTCATCATTCCAGGACAGTTCTGCGGACAGAGTAAGGAACTGAATTGGGTATTGTCCCACTGTCATTACGCCTTGACGCAGACGAATGAGCGCAGAGGCTGCAGACGAGGCACGACCTGGTTCCTCAAACACCGTACGGAAGACAGTTAGGAAGGTCTGGAGGTTTGCAGTCTCAGGTCCGCTTCCCTCCCATATAGGATTAGCCCAGGCTAGAGCTTCTCCAGAGAGCAGAGAGACTATAAAAGCTACTTTTGCTCAGTCAGACTGGAACTTCTCTCCATGTAGCTCAAAGTGGATCAGGCACTGATTCAGGAATCCTCTGCAGGCTTTCGGATCGCCACTGTAGCGTGGAGGCAAAGGCAGCTGGACAGCAGTTATGCCATGGTATGAATACGATGCAACAGGATTTGCAGGAGTTGCTGGGACTTGTGGTACGGCAGGAGCAGGTGTAGATAGCGCGTCCAGACGTACGGATATCGTGTTCAGACACTGCAGCAGGACATCCTGGCATTCACTCTGGCGTTGTAGCTCTTGGTATACATCTTGCACCACAGGCTTGGACTTGCCAGCGGGGTCCATTGCCTGAGCAAACTGTAATGCTCCAACGGGTGTGGACCCGCTGTGCCACTTACCGGTTTGGCTTTGGGACAAAATTGGGAGCGGAATCTAAGTGTTCCCCTGGTCATCACCCTTTATCCTGCTCCAGGATGCGGAAGTTGGTCTTAGCTGCAGGGGAGACACCAGGTCGCTACCGCAAGAATGGTCCCGGCTAAGTGGCAGCTGGCCAAGCAGGCACTGGGGATACAGGCAGGTGGAGCGAGCTGTCGCTGGATGGAAGAAACGCAGCAGCAGAGTCAGATGAAGCAGAGCTGAGTTGGTGATTGAGCAGAGCTGAATAGCTCAGGTGCAGCAGGTGTAACAAGCTGAACAGCAGGCAGAGGCGTGGTCGACAATCCGAATCATACACTTTAGAGCAGAGAGGTACAGGAGGATCAGGCAGAGACGAGGTCAGGATACAGGCTAAGGTCGGAAGCAGGATAACAACACAGGAACAACGAGCTGGAACCTTCGCTGTAGAAAACTACAATATTGCTCAGGCATCACAGGAAGGGGGAAGCACCCTTATAAAGGCCGGGATTGGAGAGAAGGCGGAATCAGGGGCGCGCACGAACCCTTAAAGAAACAGGACGCATGCGGCTGCGGCTCCTACAAAGTGCAACTGAAGCTGTCACCGCCTGCGACAGTGCAAGAAAGCGGGTCCGGAGCCTGCAGCGGAGAGGAGGAGCCTTGTGTGCAGTTCGACTGAGGTACATAGCAGGATGCGCTGCACGCTGGCGGCTGCCAACTGCCATTGCTACAAAAGGTACCGGTTCTGATCCAGACCCAGGTTATAATTGTGCCATTATGACTGAGCAAACAAGTGCACCTGTAGAGTGATGATAATACTGAAGTTACCTTGTAGGAGTTGGTGTTACAGCTGCTACAAATGTTGAGGTCCAGGGCATGAAACAAGGCGCCCACCTGATAGAGGTGACTGGTGTCCTAGAGGTAGACCAAGATATGGTGCGACTGGTTTTATAATTACATATACACACTATGAGCATATACACATCAATATGAGGATATATACACACTATGAGCATATACACATCACTATGAGGATATACACTCACCTAAAGAATTATTAGGAACACCTGTTCTATTTCTCATTAATGCAATTCTCTAGTCAACCAATCACATGACAGTTGCTTCGATGCATTTAGGGGGGTGCTCCTGGTCAAGACAATCTCCTGAACTCCAAACTGAATGTCAGAATGGGAAAGAAAGGTGATTTAAGCCATTTTGAGCGTGGCATGGATGTTGGTGCCAGACGGGCCGGTCTGAGTATTTCACAATCTGCTCAGTTACTGGGATTTTCACGCACAACCATTTCTAGGGTTTACAAAGAATGGTGTGAAAAGGGAAAAACATCCAGTATGCGGCCGTCCTGTGGGCGAACATGCCTTGTGGATGCTGGAGGTCAGAGGAGAATGGGCCGACTGATTCAAGCTGATAGAAGAGCAACGTTGGCTGAAATAACCACTCGTTACAGCCGAGGTCTGCAGCAAAGCATTTGTGAAGCCACAACACAACCTTGAGGTGGATGGGCTACAACAGCAGAAGACCCCACCGGGTACCACTCATCTCCACTACAAATAGGAGAAAGAGGCTACAATTTGCACAAGCTCACCAAAACTGGACTGTTGAAGACTGGAAAAATGTTGCCTGGTCTGATGAGTCTCGATTTCTGTTGAGACATTCAAATGGTAGAGTCCGAATTTGGGGTAAACAGAATGAGAACATGTGTCCATCCTCTGATGGCTACTTCCAGCAGGATAATGCACCATGTCACAGAGCTCCAATCATCTCACATTGGTTTCTTGACCATGACAATGTGTTCACTGGACTAAAATGGCCCCACAGTCACCAGATCTCAACCCAATAGAGCATCTTTGGGATGTGGTGGAACGGGAGCTTCGTGCACTGGATGTGCATCCCTCAAATCTCCATCAACTGCAAGATGCTATCCTATCAATATGGGCCAACATTTCTAAAGAATGCTATCAGCACCTTGTGGAATCAATGCCGCGTAGAATTAAGGCAGTTCTGAAGGCAAAAGGGGGTCCAACACCGTATTAGTATGGGGGCACTAATAATTCTTTAGGGGAGTGTATATACATCAATATGAGGATATATACACACTATGAGCATTGTAGGAAAGCGTAAGGGGTTGTCATTGACGGAAGCTATGTGTCACCGAGGTTCCTGGCCTCGGTGAGGTAAGAGCCGGTAATTTTAAGTGTCAGCGGCAGCTAGTGCTGACTGACACTATTGGTTATTTAGTGTGGCTGTAAAGCCGTCCCGGGCCGGCTCTTACTGGGAGTAGCCAAAGTGCAGGGTGGGTGGCTGTTCCCCACGTTCCAGGCCGGCTTTTGGTTAGGGATATAAAACCCAGCCAGCAGTGGATAATCCTCCATTTCACAGTGAATCTGTGGAGTCTCTATGGTTTTGGGATCTGCATGATATGTGTCGTACTATAGGGCTGAGAGCCGCATTGCTGGGAAGCAGGCTCTAAAGCCTGTTGGGGACGGCTACTGCCAAAACCGCTGACAAGGTGAATCTTTTTGTTCTGTGGACTGTCCATGGTGTGAATGAACACCAAGGCGACGAACTGTCATTTTTGTTTGTGTGTGAATAAACACTGCACTGTTTAAGTCAAAGACTTTGTGATTGCCTCTGTACTGCGTCCGCTAATCTGCCGACCAGAGCGAATCCCCACAGCATATACACATCACTATGAGGATATATACACATCACTATGAGGGCATATACACATCACTATGAGGATATACACATCACTATGAGGATATATACACATCACTATGAGGGTATATACACATCACTATGAGGATATACACATCACTATGAGGATATACACATCACTATGAGGATATATACACATCACTATGAGGATATACACATCACTATGAGGATATATACACATCACTATGAGGGCATATACACATCACTATGAGGGTATATACACATCACTATGAGGATATATACACATCACTATGAGGATATATACACATCACTATGAGGATATATACACATCACTATGAGGATATATACACATCACTATGAGGATATATACACATCACTATGAGGATATACACATCACTATGAGGATATATACACATCACTATGAGGATATATACACATCACTATGAGGATATATATACACCTCACTATGAGGATATATACACATCACTATGAGGATATACACATCACTATGAGGATATATACACATCACTATGAGGATATATATACACATCACTATGAGGATATATACACATCACTATGAGGATATATACACATCACTATGAGGATATACACATCACTATGAGGATATATACACATCACTATGAGGATATATACACATCACTATGAGGATATACACATCACTATGAGGATATATACACATCACTATGAGGATATATACACATCACTATGAGGATATATACACATCACTATGAGGATATACACACATCACTATGAGGATATATATACATCACTATGAGGGTATATACACATCACTATGAGGATATACACACATCACTATGAGGATATATACACATCACTATGAGGATATACACATCACTATGAGGATATACACATCACTATGAGGATATATACACATCACTATGAGGATATATACACATCACTATGAGGATATATACACATCACTATGAGGATATATACACATCACTATGAGGATATACACATCACTATGAGGGCATATACACATCACTATGAGGGTATATACACATCACTATGAGGATATATACACATCACTATGAGGATATATACACATCACTATGAGGATATATACACATCACTATGAGGATATACACATCACTATGAGGATATATACACATCACTATGAGGATATATACACATCACTATGAGGATATATACACATCACTATGAGGATATACACACATCACTATGAGGATATATATACATCACTATGAGGGTATATACACATCACTATGAGGATATACACACATCACTATGAGGATATATACACATCACTATGAGGATATACACATCACTATGAGGATATATACACATCACTATGAGGATATATACACATCACTATGAGGATATATACACATCACTATGAGGATATATACACATCACTATGAGGATATACACATCACTATGAGGATATATACACATCACTATGAGGATATATACACATCACTATGAGGATATATACATCACTATGAGGATATATACACATCACTATGAGGATATATATACATCACTATGAGGATATATACACATCACTATGAGGATATATACACATCACTATGAGGGTATATACACATCACTATGAGGATATATACACATCACTATGAGGATATATACACATCACTATGAGGATATATACACATCACTATGAGGATATATACATCACTATGAGGATATATACACATCACTATGAGGATATATATACATCACTATGAGGATATATACACATCACTATGAGGATATACACACATTACTATGAGGATATACACACATTACTATGAGGATATATACACATCACTATGAGGATATATACACATCACTATGAGGATATACACACATCACTATGAGGATATATATACATCACTATGAGGATATACACATCACTATGAGGATATATATACATCACTATGAGGATATACACATCACTATGAGGATATACACATCACTATGAGGATATATACACATCACTATGAGGATATATACACATCACTATGAGGATATATACACATCACTATGAGGATATATACACATCACTATGAGGATATACACACATTACTATGAGGATATATACACATCACTATGAGGATATATATACATCACTATGAGGATATATACACATCACTATGAGGATATACACATCACTATGAGGATATATATACATCACTATGAGGATATACACACATTACTATGAGGATATATATACATCACTATGAGGATATATACACACACACACACACATCACTATGAGGATATATACACATCACTATGAGGATATACACACATCACTATGAGGATATACACACATTACTATGAGGATATATATACATCACTATGAGGATATACACATCACTATGAGGATATACACATCACTATGAGGATATATACACATCACTATGAGGATATATACACATCACTATGAGGATATACACACATTACTATGAGGATATATACACATCACTATGAGGATATATACACATCACTATGAGGATATATACACATCACTATGAGGATATATATACACATCACTATGAGGATATATATACATCACTATGAGGATATATACACATCACTATGAGGATATATATACACATCACTATGAGGATATATACACATCACTATGAGGATATACACTGCCTGTCCAGAAAACAAGGTCACACACTCTTTAGCTGTGATTCCGGCACGCATTCGCTGCGGCATTGTTTCGATAAGCTTCTGTAATGTCACAAGATTTATCTCCATCCAGTGTTGCAGTAATTTCTCACCAAGATCTTGCATTGATGATGGTGGAGTCTGACGGCTGCACAAAGCCTTCTCCAGCACATCCCAGAGGTTCTCCATGGGGTTAAGGTCTGGACTCTGTGGTGGCCGATCCATGTGTGACAATGACGTCTCCTGCTCCCTGAACCGCTCTTTCCCAATCTGAGCCCGATGAATCCTGGCATTGTCATCTTGGAATATGCCCGTGCCATCAGGGAAGAACAGATCCATTGCTGGAATAACCTGGTCATTCAGTAGGTTCAGGTGGTCGCTGACCTCATTCTTGGAGCACATACTGTGGCTGAACCTAGACCTGACCACCTGCAGGACCCCAGATCATAGCACTGCCCCCACAGGCTGGTACAGGAGGCACTAGGCATGATGTGGGCATCACTTCATCCGCCTCTCTTCTTACCCTGATGCGCCCATCACTCTGGAGCAGGGTAAGTCTGGACTCATCAGACCACATCACCTCCTTCCATTGCTCCAGAGTCCAATCTTTATACTACCGAGCAAATTGAAGCCTTTTTTCTGGTGTCCTCACTGATTAGTGGTTTCCTTACGGCTACCCAGCTGTTCAGTCCCAATCCCTTGAGTTCCCGTCGCATTGTGCGTGTGGAAATGCTCTTACTTTCACTATTAAACATAGCCCTGAGTTCTATTACTTTCACTATTAAACATAGCCCTATGTTCTATTACTTTCACTATTAAACATAGCCCTGAGTTCTATTACTTTCACTATTAAACATAGCCCTATGTTCTATTACTTTCACTATTAAACATAGCCCTGAGTTCTATTACTTTCACTATTAAACATAACCCTGAGTTCTATTACTTTCACTATTAAACATAACCCTATGTTCTATTACTTTCACTATTAAACATAGCCCTGAGTTCTATTACTTTCACTATTAAACATAGCCCTATGTTCTATTACTTTCACTATTAAACATAGCCCTGAGTTCTATTACTTTCACTATTAAACATAACCCTGAGTTCTATTACTTTCACTATTAAACATAGCCCTAAGTTCTATTACTTTCACTATTAAACATAGCCCTGAGTTCTATTACTTTCACTATTAAACATAGCCCTGAGTTCTACTGTTGCTTTTCTTCTATTTGATTTCACCAAACGTTTAAGTGATCGCTGATCACCATCATTCAGGATTTTTTCCCGCCACATTTCTTCCTCGAATACGATGGGTTCCCACTATCCTTCCGGTAATGCGTTGGACAGTTTTTAACCCAATTTTAGTAGTTTCTGCAATCTCCTTAGATGTTTTCTCGGCTTGATGCATGCCAATGATCTGACCCTTCTCAAACAGACTGACATCTCTTCCACGATCACGAGATGTGTCTTTCCACATGGTTGTTTAAGAAATGAGAAGCAACTCATTGCACCAGTCGGGGTTAAATAAGTTATTGCAGCTGAAAGATAATCGCCCCCGTGCAGTAATTATCCAATAGGAGGCTCAGAACTGTCTGCTTAGTTACATCCAGGTGGAGACTATTTTTTGGACAGGCAGTGTATGTTATACACAGTACACACATTATGAGGATGTACAGTGAGGAACAGAAGGATTTGAACCCCCTGCGATTTTGCAAGTTCTCCCACTTAGAAATCATGGAGGGTCTGACATTCACATTGTAGGGGCATTCCCGCTCTGAGAGATGGCATTAAAAAATAAATAAAATCAGGAAATCCCATTGTATGATTTTTAAAGAATGTCTTTGTCTTGCTGCTGAACAGAAGTATCTGAACACCTGAGACAATCCGTGTTGATATTTGGTCCAGAAGCTGCTATTACATGTGAGAAGGAGGGAGCTGCTATTACATGTGAGGAGGAGGGAGCTGCTATTACATGTGAGGAGGAGGGAGCTGCTGTTACATGTGAGGAGGAGGGAGCTGCTATTACATGTGAGGAGGAGGGATCTGCTGCTATTACATGTGAGGAGGAGGGAGCTGCTATTACATGTGAGAAGGAGGGATCTGCTGCTGCATGTGAGAAGGAGGGAGCTGCTGCTGCATGTGAGGAGGAGGGAGCTGCTGCATGTGAGGAGGAGGGATCTGCTGCTGCATGTGAGAAGGGATCTGCTGCTGCATGTGAGAAGGAGGGATCTGCTGCTATTACATGTGAGAAGGAGGGATCTGCTGCTATTACATGTGAGAAGGAGGGATCTGCTGCTATTACATGTGAGGAGGAGGGAGCTGCTATTACATGTGAGAAGGAGGGAGCTGCTGCTGCATGTGAGAAGGAGGGAGCGGCTGGTGCATGTGAGGAGGAAGGAGCTGCTGTTACATGTGAGGAGGGATCTACTGCTATTACATGTGAGGAGGAGGGAGCTGCTATTACATGTGAGGAGGAGGGAGCTGCTGCTGCATGTGAGGAGGAGGGAGCGGCTGGTGCATGTGAGGAGGAAGGAGCTGCTGTTACATGTGAGGAGGGATCTACTGCTATTACATGTGAGGAGGAGGGAGCTGCTGCATGTGAGAAGGAGGGAGCTGCTGCTGCATGTGAGGAGGAGGGAGCTGCTGCTGCATGTGAGGAGGAGGGAGCTGCTGCTGCATGTGAGGAGGAGGGAGCTGCTGCTGCATGTGAGGAGGAGGGAGCTGCTGCTGCATGTGAGGAGGAGGGAGCTGCTGCTGCATGTGAGGAGGAGAGAGCTGCTATTACATGTGAGGAGGAGGGATCTGTTGCTGCATGTGAGAAGGAGGGAGCTGCTGCTGCATGTGAGAAGGAGGGAGCTGCTGCTGCATGTGAGGAGGAGGGAGCTGCTGCTGCATGTGAGGAGGAGGGAGCTGCTGCTGCATGTGAGGAGGAGGGAGCTGCTGCTGCATGTGAGGAGGAGGGAGCTGCTGCTATTACATGTGAGGAGGGAGCTGCTATTACATGTGAGGAGGAGGGAGCTGCTATTACATGTGAGGAGGAGGGAGCTGCTGCTATTACATGTGAGGCGGAGGGAGCTGCTGCTATTACATGTGAGGAGGAGGGAGCTGCTATTACATGTGAGGAGGAGGGAGCTGCTATTACATGTGAGGAGGAGGGAGCTGCTATTACATGTGAGGAGGAGGGAGCTGCTGCATGTGAGGAGGGAGCTGCTGCATGTGAGGAGGGAGCGGCTGGTGCATGTGAGGAGGAAGGAGCTGCTGTTACATGTGAGGAGGGATCTACTGCTATTACATGTGAGGAGGAGGGATCTGCTATTACATGTGAGGAGGAGGGATCTGCTATTACATGTGAGGAGGAGGGATCTGCTGCTGCATGTGAGAAGGAGGGAGCTGCTGCATGTGAGAAGGAGGGAGCTGCTGCTGCATGTGAGGAGGGAGCTGCTGCTGCATGTGAGGAGGAGGGAGCTGCTGCTGCATGTGAGGAGGAGGGAGCTGCTATTACATGTGAGGAGGAGGGATCTGTTGCTGCATGTGAGGAGGAGGGAGCTGCTGCTGCATGTGAGGAGGAGGGAGCTGCTGCTGCATGTGAGGCGGAGGGAGCTGCTGCTATTACATGTGAGGCGGAGGGAGCTGCTGCTATTACATGTGAGGAGGAGGGAGCTGCTGCTATTACATGTGAGGATGAGGGATCTGCTATTACATGTGAGGAGGAGGGATCTGCTGCTGCATGTGAGTAGGAGGGATCTGCTGCTGCATGTGAGGAGGAGGGAGCTGCTGCTGCATGTGAGGAGGAGGGATCTGCTGCTGCATGTGAGGAGGAGGGATCTGCTGCTGCATGTGAGAAGGAGGGATCTGCTGCTGCATGTGAGGAGGAGGGAGCTGCTGCTGCATGTGAGGAGGAGGGATCTGCTATTACATGTGAGAAGGAGGGAGCTGCTGCTGCATGTGAGAAGGAGGGAGCTGCTGCTGCATGTGAGAAGGAGGGAGCTGCTGCTGCATGTGAGGAGGAGGGAGCTGCTGCTGCATGTGAGGAGGAGGGAGCTGCTGCTGCATGTGAGGAGGAGGGATCTGCTGCTGCATGTGAGAAGGAGGGATCTGCTGCTGCATGTGAGAAGGAGGGATCTGCTGCTGCATGTGAGAAGGAGGGATCTGCTGCTGCATATGAGGAGGAGGGAGCTGCTGCTGCATGTGAGGCGGAGGGAGCTGCTGCTATTACATGTGAGGAGGAGGGAGCTGCTATTACATGTGAGGAGGAGGGATCTTCTGCTGCATGTGAGGAGGGATCTGCTGCTGCATGTGAGGAGGGATCTGCTGCTGCATGTGAGGAGGGAGCTGCTGCTGCATGTGAGAAGGAGGGAGCTGCTGCTGCATGTGAGGAGGAAGGAGCTGCTGTTACATGTGAGGAGGAAGGAGCTGCTGTTACATGTGAGGAGGAAGGAGCTGCTGTTACATGTGAGGAGGAGGGAGCTGCTGCTGCATGTGAGGAGGAGGGATCTGCTATTACATGTGAGGAGGAGGGATCTTCTGCTGCATGTGAGGAGGGATCTGCTGCTGCAGGTGAGAAGGAGGGATCTGCTGCTGCATGTGAGGAGGAGGGAGCTGCTGCTGCATGTGAGAAGGAGGGAGCTGCTGCTGCATGTGAGGAGGAATGAGCTGCTGTTACATGTGAGGAGGAGGGAGCTGCTATTACATGTGAGGAGGAGGGAGCTGCTGCTGCATGCGAGGAGGGATATGCTGCTATTACATGTGAGGAGGAGGGAGCTGCTATTACATGTGAGGATGAGGGATCTGCTATTACATGTGAGGAGGAGGGATCTGCTGCTGCATGTGAGTAGGAGGGATCTGCTGCTGCATGTGAGGAGGAGGGAGCTGCTGCTGCATGTGAGGAGGAGGGATCTGCTGCTGCATGTGAGGAGGAGGGATCTGCTGCTGCATGTGAGGAGGAGGGATCTGCTGCTGCATGTGAGAAGGAGGGATCTGCTGCTGCATGTGAGGAGGAGGGAGCTGCTGCATGTGAGGAGGAGGGAGCTGCTGCTGCATGTGAGGAGGAGGGAGCTGCTATTACATGTGAGGAGGAGGGATCTGTTGCTGCATGTGAGAAGGAGGGAGCTGCTGCTGCATGTGAGAAGGAGGGAGCTGCTGCTGCATGTGAGGAGGAGGGAGCTGCTGCTGCTGCATGTGAGGAGGAGGGAGCTGCTGCTGCATGTGAGGAGGAGGGAGCTGCTGCTGCATGTGAGGCGGAGGGAGCTGCTGCTATTACATGTGAGGAGGAGGGAGCTGCTATTACATGTGAGGAGGAGGGATCTTCTGCTGCATGTGAGGAGGGATCTGCTGCTGCATGTGAGAAGGAGGGATCTGCTGCTGCATGTGAGGAGGAGGGAGCTGCTGCTGCATGTGAGAAGGAGGGAGCTGCTGCTGCATGTGAGGAGGAAGGAGCTGCTGTTACATGTGAGGAGGAAGGAGCTGCTGTTACATGTGAGGAGGAGGGAGCTGCTGCTGCATGTGAGGAGGAGGGATCTGCTATTACATGTGAGGAGGAGGGATCTTCTGCTGCATGTGAGGAGGGATCTGCTGCTGCATGTGAGAAGGAGGGATCTGCTGCTGCATGTGAGAAGGAGGGATCTGCTGCTGCATGTGAGAAGGAGGGATCTGCTGCTGCATGTGAGAAGGAGGGATCTGCTGCTGCATGTGAGAAGGAGGGATCTGCTGCTGCATGTGAGAAGGAGGGATCTGCTGCTGCATGTGAGAAGGAGGGATCTGCTGCTGCATGTGAGAAGGAGGGATCTGCTGCTGCATGTGAGGAGGGATCTGCTGCTGCATGTGAGGAGGAGGGATCTGCTGCTGCATGTGAGGAGGAGGGATCTGCTGCTGCATGTGAGGAGGGATCTGCTGCTGCATGTGAGGAGGAGGGATCTGCTGCTGCATGTGAGGAGGGAGCTGCTGCTATTACATGTGAGGAGGAGGGAGCTGCTGCTGCATGTGAGGAGGAGGGAGCTGCTGCATGTGAGGAGGAGGGATCTGCTGCTGCATGTGAGGAGGAGGGAGCTGCTGTTACATGTGAGGAGGAGGGAGCTGCTGCTGCATGTGAGGAGGAGGGAGCTGCTATTACATGTGAGGAGGAGGGAGCTGCTGCTGCTGCATGTGAGGAGGAGGGATCTGCTGCTGCATGTGAGAAGGGATCTGCTGCTGCATGTGAGGAGGGATCTGCTGCTGCATGTGAGGAGGAGGGAGCTGCTGGTGCATGTGAGGAGGGAGTTACTGCTGCATGTGAGGAGGAGGTTGCTACATGTGAGGAGGAGGTTGCTGCATTTGAGGGGGGTGCGGCTGCACATGGGGGAAGATGCTGCTGCTGCTGTATGTGAGCGGGGAGCAGGAGAGAGCTGCTGCTGCTGCACAGAGTCATTTTATACAAATGATGTAACAGACAGCGGAGCAGCGATGACGTCTTCTGCATTTCCCAGCGGTACATGCATCCCTGACGTGTGATCGATACAAGTGGAGACGCTCACTCTGCTGGACACATGTCTGAACGTAGAGAGGCGCTGTCCCAGATATTACAGGCTGGTGTCTGCCAGGACAGGTCAGGGGACGCATCTTCATACATGTGTTGTACACGGGTCACAAACGGAGAAGAAATGTAACAATTTATTTAGTATGTAAAAACACATACTGTGTCTACAGGTCCAGCGGGCGACCCCGACAGAGACCACAGGTCAACATCCTGGACACAAATCAGGACTGGAGGACAATCTGAGATCTTCACATCGTGACTCTTGAGATGTTCATGGAAGCCGTCACACCTGATGAGCGATCTCTTGGATCTTCTGCAGCATCTCTTCAGACTGCAGCTGCTCCAACGTCAAAAGAGAAAGACCAAGCTGGTCCTCCTACAGAAGAGACAGAGAACGTCAGAAGAGACTGTCCAGCTGGTCCTACTACAGAAGAGACACAGAACATGAGCAGAGACTGTCCAGCTGGTCCTCCTACAGAAGAGACAGAGAACGTCAGAAGAGACTGTCCAGCTGGTCCTCCTACAGAAGAGACAGAGAACGTCAGAAGAGACTGTCCAGCTGGTCCTCCTACAGAAGAGACAGAGCATGAGCAGAGACTGTCCAGCTGGTCCTCCTACAGAAGAGACAGAGAACGTCAGAAGAGACTGTCCAGCTGGTCCTACTACAGAAGAGACACAGAAAATGAGCAGAGACTGTCCAGCTGGTCCTCCTACAGAAGAGACAGAGAACGTCTGAAGAGACTGTCCAGCTGGTCCTCCTACAGAAGAGACAGAGAACGTCAGAAGAGACTGTCCAGCTGGTCCTCCTACAGAAGAGACACAGAGCATGAGCAGAGACTGTCCAGCTGGTCCTCCTACAGAAGAGACAGAGAACGTCAGAAGAGACTGTCCAGCTGGTCCTACTACAGAAGAGACACAGAACATGAGCAGAGACTGTCCAGCTGGTCCTCCTACAGAAGAGACAGAGAACGTCAGAAGAGACTGTCCAGCTGGTCCTACTACAGAAGAGACACAGAACATGAGCAGAGACTGTCCAGCTGGTCCTCCTACAGAAGAGACAGAGAACGTCAGAAGAGACTGTCCAGCTGGTCCTCCTACAGAAGAGACACAGAGCATGAGCAGAGACTGTCCAGCTGGTCCTCCTACAGAAGAGACAGAGAACGTCAGAAGAGACTGTCCAGCTGGTCCTCCTACAGAAGAGACAGAGAACGTCAGAAGAGACTGTCCAGCTGGTCCTCCTACAGAAGAGACACAGAGCATGAGCAGAGACTGTCCAGCTGGTCCTCCTACAGAAGAGACACAGAGCATGAGCAGAGACTGTCCAGCTGGTCCTCCTACAGAAGAGACACAGAGCATGAGCAGAGACTGTCCAGCTGGTCCTCCTACAGAAGAGACAGAGAACGTCAGAAGAGACTGTCCAGCTGGTCCTACTACAGAAGAGACACAGAACATGAGCAGAGACTGTCCAGCTGGTCCTCCTACAGAAGAGACACAGAGCATGAGCAGAGACTGTCCAGCTGGTCCTCCTACAGAAGAGACAGAGAACGTCAGAAGAGACTGTCCAGCTGGTCCTCCTACAGAAGAGACACAGAGCATGAGCAGAGACTGTCCAGCTGGTCCTCCTACAGAAGAGACAGAGAACGTCAGAAGAGACTGTCCAGCTGGTCCTACTACAGAAGAGACACAGAACATGAGCAGAGACTGTCCAGCTGGTCCTCCTACAGAAGAGACACAGAGCATGAGCAGAGACTGTCCAGCTGGTCCTCCTACAGAAGAGACACAGAGCATGAGCAGAGACTGTCCAGCTGGTCCTCCTACAGAAGAGACAGAGAACGTCAGAAGAGACTGTCCAGCTGGTCCTCCTACAGAAGAGACACAGAGCATGAGCAGAGACTGTCCAGCTGGTCCTCCTACAGAAGAGACAGAGAACGTCAGAAGAGACTGTCCAGCTGGTCCTACTACAGAAGAGACACAGAACATGAGCAGAGACTGTCCAGCTGGTCCTCCTACAGAAGAGACACAGAGCATGAGCAGAGACTGTCCAGCTGGTCCTCCTACAGAAGAGACACAGAGCATGAGCAGAGACTGTCCAGCTGGTCCTCCTACAGAAGAGACAGAGAACGTCAGAAGAGACTGTCCAGCTGGTCCTCCTACAGAAGAGACACAGAGCATGAGCAGAGACTGTCCAGCTGGTCCTCCTACAGAAGAGACAGAGAACGTCAGAAGAGACTGTCCAGCTGGTCCTACTACAGAAGAGACACAGAACATGAGCAGAGACTGTCCAGCTGGTCCTCCTACAGAAGAGACACAGAGCATGAGCAGAGACTGTCCAGCTGGTCCTCCTACAGAAGAGACACAGAGCATGAGCAGAGACTGTCCAGCTGGTCCTCCTACAGAAGAGACACAGAGCATGAGCAGAGACTGTCCCAGCTGGTCCTCCTACAGAAGAGACAGAGAACGTCAGAAGAGACTGTCCAGCTGGTCCTCCTACAGAAGAGACACAGAGCATGAGCAGAGACTGTCCAGCTGGTCCTCCTACAGAAGAGACAGAGAACGTCAGAAGAGACTGTCCAGCTGGTCCTACTACAGAAGAGACACAGAACATGAGCAGAGACTGTCCAGCTGGTCCTCCTACAGAAGAGACACAGAGCATGAGCAGAGACTGTCCAGCTGGTCCTCCTACAGAAGAGACACAGAGCATGAGCAGAGACTGTCCAGCTGGTCCTCCTACAGAAGAGACAGAGAACGTCAGAAGAGACTGTCCAGCTGGTCCTCCTACAGAAGAGACACAGAGCATGAGCAGAGACTGTCCAGCTGGTCCTCCTACAGAAGAGACAGAGAACGTCAGAAGAGACTGTCCAGCTGGTCCTACTACAGAAGAGACACAGAACATGAGCAGAGACTGTCCAGCTGGTGCTCCTACAGAAGAGACACAGAGCATGAGCAGAGACTGTCCAGCTGGTCCTCCTACAGAAGAGACACAGAGCATGAGCAGAGACTGTCCAGCTGGTCCTCCTACAGAAGAGACAGAGAACGTCAGAAGAGACTGTCCAGCTGGTCCTCCTACAGAAGAGACACAGAGCATGAGCAGAGACTGTCCAGCTGGTCCTCCTACAGAAGAGACAGTGAACAATAGCAGAGACTGTCCAGCTGGTCCTTCGACAGAAGAGACAGAGAACAATAGCAGAGACAGTCCTGTACATCAGTAACACACGAGTGAGCTGTCAGGCTACCACGAGGTCAGCAACTTTCGGCAATCCGCTATTGTGAAACTACAATTCCCAGCATGTTCAATTCACTTCTATGGGAGTGCTGAGAAGAACAGAGCAAGTTTGCATGCTGAGAGTTGTAGTTACACAACAGCAGGAGTGCCGCAGGTTGCCTAGCCCTGGGCTACCAGCTCTTAGGATGGGTTATGAGTAAAAGGAGATGACGAAGGGTTGACTCACCCGGCGGAACGGTTGTGCCATTTCCCTCAGGAAGTGGCGGGAGAGGTGGACGCACTCATCCACCGTGAGGTTCAGGTTGGCGTCGGTCAGATGTTCCTGTATCCACAGAGGTAACTTTCCCTTCTTGTCAGAGCGTGCGTATCTCTGTGAGGAGGACTCAGGTCATCACATGTACACGTGGGCAGAGCCAGACTGTCAGCAGCCAAATCACAGGCACACGTGGGCAGAGCCCGACTGTCAGCAGCCAAATCACAGGCACACGTGGGCAGAGCCCGACTGTCAGCAGCCAAATCACAGGCACACGTGGGCAGAGCCCGACTGTCAGCAGCCAAATCACAGGCACACGTGGGCAGAGCCCGACTGTCAGCAGCCTCATCACAGGCACACGTGGGCAGAGCCCGACTGTCAGCAGCCTCATCACAGGCACACGTGGGCAGAGCCCGACTGTCAGCAGCCTCATCACAGGCACACGTGGGCAGAGCCAGACTGTCAGCAGCCAAATCACAGGCACACGTGGGCAGAGCCCGACTGTCAGCAGCCAAATCACAGGCACACGTGGGCAGAGCCCGACTGTCAGCAGCCAAATCACAGGCACACGTGGGCAGAGCCCGACTGTCAGCAGCCAAATCACAGGCACACGTGGGCAGAGCCCGACTGTCAGCAGCCAAATCACAGGCACACGTGGGCAGAGCCCGACTGTCAGCAGCCAAATCACAGGCACACGTGGGCAGAGCCCGACTGTCAGCAGCCTCATCACAGGCACACGTGGGCAGAGCCCGACTGTCAGCAGCCTCATCACAGGCACACGTGGGCAGAGCCCGACTGTCAGCAGCCTCATCACAGGCACACGTGGGCAGAGCCCGACTGTCAGCAGCCTCATCACAGGCACACGTGGGCAGAGCCCGACTGTCAGCAGCCAAATCACAGGCACACGTGGGCAGAGCCCGACTGTCAGCAGCCAAATCACAGGCACACGTGGGCAGAGCCAGACTGTCAGCAGCCAAATCACAGGCACACGTGGTAGGAAGACATGATGAGAACAGCCATATTACATGCACAGAGTCTACCTCGTCAGCAGCCTCATAACATGTACACGTGAGCAGAGACAGTCCCGTCAGCAGCCTCATCACGTGCACACATGAGCAGAGACAGTCCCGTCAGCAGCCTCATCACATGTAGACGTGAGCAGAGACCGTCCCGTCAGCAGCCTCATCACGTGCACACGTGAGCAGAGACCGTCCCGTCAGCAGCCTCATCACGTGCACACATGAGCAGAGACAGTCCCGTCAGCAGCCTCATCACATGTAGACGTGAGCAGAGACCGTCCCGTCAGCAGCCTCATCACGTGCACACGTGAGCAGAGACCGTCCCGTCAGCAGCCTCATCACGTGCACACATGAGCAGAGACCGTCCCGTCAGCAGCCTCATCACGTGCACACATGAGCAGAGACCGTCCCGTCAGCAGCCTCATCACGTGCACACATGAGCAGAGACAGTCCCGTCAGCAGCCTCATCATGTGCAGACGTGAGCAGAGACAGTCCCGTCAGCAGCCTCATCACGTGCACACATGAGCAGAGACCGTCCCGTCAGCAGCCTCATCACGTGCACACATGAGCAGAGACAGTCCGTCAGCAGCCTCATCACATGTAGACGTGAGCAGAGACCGTCCCGTCAGCAGCCTCATCACGTGCACACATGAGCAGAGACAGTCCCGTCAGCAGCCTCATCACATGTAGACGTGAGCAGAGACCGTCCCGTCAGCAGCCTCATCACGTGCACACATGAGCAGAGACAGTCCGTCAGCAGCCTCATCACGTGCACACGTGAGCAGAGACCGTCCCGTCAGCAGCCTCATCACGTGCACACGTGAGCAGAGACCGTCCCGTCAGCAGCCTCATCACGTGCACACATGAGCAGAGACCGTCCCGTCAGCAGCCTCATCACGTGCACACATGAGCAGAGACCGTCCCGTCAGCAGCCTCATCACGTGCACACATGAGCAGAGACAGTCCCGTCAGCAGCCTCATCACGTGTAGACGTGAGCAGAGACAGTCCCGTCAGCAGCCTCATCACGTGCACACATGAGCAGAGACCGTCCCGTCAGCAGCCTCATCACGTGCACACATGAGCAGAGACCGTCCCGTCAGCAGCCTCATCACATGCACACATGAGCAGAGACCGTCCCGTCAGCAGCCTCATCACGTGCACACATGAGCAGAGACAGTCCCGTCAGCAGCCTCATCATGTGTAGACGTGAGCAGAGACAGTCCCGTCAGCAGCCTCATCACGTGCACACATGAGCAGAGACCGTCCCGTCAGCAGCCTCATCACGTGCACACATGAGCAGAGACAGTCCGTCAGCAGCCTCATCACATGTAGACGTGAGCAGAGACCGTCCCGTCAGCAGCCTCATCACGTGCACACATGAGCAGAGACAGTCCCGTCAGCAGCCTCATCACATGTAGACGTGAGCAGAGACCGTCCCGTCAGCAGCCTCATCACGTGCACACATGAGCAGAGACAGTCCGTCAGCAGCCTCATCACGTGCACACGTGAGCAGAGACCGTCCCGTCAGCAGCCTCATCACGTGCACACGTGAGCAGAGACCGTCCCGTCAGCAGCCTCATCACGTGTACACATGAGCAGAGACCGTCCCGTCAGCAGCCTCATCACGTGCACACATGAGCAGAGACCGTCCCGTCAGCAGCCTCATCACGTGCACACATGAGCAGAGACAGTCCGTCAGCAGCCTCATCACATGTAGACGTGAGCAGAGACCGTCCCGTCAGCAGCCTCATCACGTGCACACGTGAGCAGAGACCGTCCCGTCAGCAGCCTCATCACGTGCACACATGAGCAGAGACAGTCCGTCAGCAGCCTCATCACATGTAGACGTGAGCAGAGACCGTCCCGTCAGCAGCCTCATCACGTGCACACGTGAGCAGAGACCGTCCCGTCAGCAGCCTCATCACGTGCACACGTGAGCAGAGACCGTCCCGTCAGCAGCCTCATCACGTGCACACATGAGCAGAGACCGTCCCGTCAGCAGCCTCATCACGTGCACACATGAGCAGAGACAGTCCCGTCAGCCGCCACCTGCAGGGACCTCCAGATGACGGGGAAGGCTGCGCCTCTTTCCTGCTCCGGACTTCCAGGAGTCCTGCCCTGATGAGCTTCCATAAAATGGCGCCATGCCTGGAGCGCTGCACGTACCTTATCTGCAAACAGCATGATCCCGTAGTCCGTCTTACCGCGGATGGCTCGGCCGACGCACTGCGCAGCATGTCTCATGGCATCAAACGTCAGAAAATCGTTCTCCCGCAGGTGGAACTGATCGCGCAGGAACTGGAGGCGAGCCTGGGGGACACAAAAAGCGGTCACACGGCAGGAGAGGACGGGATCAGCCGCAGGGTGTGGGGACCAACCTTCAGTATCCGGCTCTGGGTGTAGACATAGGGGACCCCGAACATGATCACAGCTCGGCCGTAGTGGTGGACTGGGGGGGGAGGAGCAGACACAGGGTCACTATGACATCACACAGGCGCACCGATCACATGACCCGCCCGCCGCTCACCAAAATCTATTCCTTCAGACACTTTTCCCCGAGCGACAGAAAGTAAGATGGCGCCTCGTCCGTTCTCACAGGCCTGAAAGGATGGCGGAAGGTTAGACGCATTAGGAGCCTCGGGCCCCCCGGTGCTGGCCCAGGCCTCACCTCCTGATACTTCTCTAGGGCCACACTGGTCTCTGCTCCGTCCTGGGTCTCTATGAAGATCAGCTTGTTCCTCTGGATGTTCTCCAGTATTCCCTGAGGAGAGAAGGAGAGGTGAGCGCCATCACAGGGCACCCACTGCTACCGCACCCCGCACATTATGGGGCACCCACCTGTTCATACCAGGAGGCCACAATGTTCTCCATATACTGGTAACTGGTGAAAAACCCCACTATCCCATCAGGGACAACTGCGGACATCTCCAGGAGAAGGTTCCCATAGTTCCTCATGACAGCTGTGGGGTCAAAGGTCAGTAACATGACACAGCGGGGCCGCGAGTCACAGGTCAGTCACATGACACAGCGGGGCCGCGAATCACAGGTCAGTCACATGACAATGGCTTACCCAGGTCTTCCCTCGTCTCGTACTTGGAGCTCATCGCTACCTGATCGTTTCCTCGGCCGACAACCTGTGGGGCGGGTGGCCATGGTTAATGTGTTCTCTAGCTTAGCCCCTCCCACCGTGTCATGTGATGAGGGCTTCTTACCATTGGACACAGACAAACCCGGGCGAGTGTCATGGTGAACGTCGCCATGGTTACAGGTCGGAAGTCTAGGATTTTGGGGTAGATGTCCAAAGGGGAGAGAGTCTGCGGGGGCAGGAGTTACAGGTGAGACACTTACAGTAAGCTGGGGCGCGGAGAAGAGTGAAAGTGAGGTAGGTGTCTGCCGCATACCCCAGAGGTGATGACCACCGACTGGAACCTCTGGAACACCGGCTTAATGGCCAGCGACGCGTCCAGACAGCTGTGGGTGAAAAAGGACAGTGTGAGGAGCTCTGCTGGGGGCCACACAGACTACAGGGGACCCCAACCAAGAGGGAGGGGACATGAAGGTCCGACCCAAGCTCTGCCAGCAAATTAAAGCAGGACGGGGACAGCCCCCCCCCCATCTGCATTGGGTCCCGACTACATTCCATGTAAGTGCCCCCCACACACACTGCCCCGAGCCCTGACTATATATAAGTGCCCCCCACACACACTGCCCCGGGCCCTGACTATATATAAGTGCCCCCCACACACACTGCCCCGAGCCCTGACTATATATAAGTGCCCCCCACACACACTGCCCCGAGCCCTGACTATATATAAGTGCCCCCCACACACACTGCCCCGAGCCCTGACTATATATAAGTACCCCCCACACACACTGCCCCGAGCCCTGACTATATATAAGTGCCCCCCACACACACTGCCCCGAGCCCTGACTATATATAAGTGCCCCCCACACACACTGCCCCGAGCCCTGACTATATATAAGTGCCCCCCACACACACTGCCCCGGGCCCTGACTATATATAAGTGCCCCCCACACACACTGCCCCGAGCCCTGACTATATATAAGTGCCCCCCACACACACTGCCCCGAGCCCTGACTATATATAAGTGCCCCCCACACACACTGCCCCGGGCCCTGACTATATATAAGTGCCCCCCACACACACTGCCCCGAGCCCTGACTATATATAAGTGCCCCCCACACACACTGCCCCGAGCCCTGACTATATATAAGTACCCCCCACACACACTGCCCCGAGCCCTGACTATATATAAGTGCCCCCCACACACACTGCCCCGAGCCCTGACTATATATAAGTGCCCCCCACACACACTGCCCCGAGCCCTGACTATATATAAGTGCCCCCCACACACACTGCCCCGGGCCCTGACTATATATAAGTGCCCCCCACACACACTGCCCCGGGCCCTGACTATATGTAAGTGCCCCCCACACACACTGCCCCGGGCCCTGACTATATATAAGTGCCCCCCACACACACTGCCCCGAGCCCTGACTATATATAAGTGCCCCCCACACACACTGCCCCGGGCCCTGACTATATGTAAGTACCCCCCACACACACTGCCCCGAGCCCTGACTATATATAAGTGCCCCCCACACACACTGCCCCGAGCCCTGACTATATATAAGTGCCCCCCACACACACTGCCCCGAGCCCTGACTATATATAAGTGCCCCCCACACACACTGCCCCGGGCCCTGACTATATATAAGTGCCCCCCACACACACTGCCCCGAGCCCTGACTATATATAAGTGCCCCCCACACACACTGCCCCGGGTCCTGACTATATGTAAGTGCCCCCCACACACACTGCCCCGAGCCCTGACTATATATAAGTGCCCCCCACACACACTGCCCCGGGCCCTGACTATATATAAGTGCCCCCCACACACACTGCCCCGGGCCCTGACTATATATAAGTGCCCCCCACACACACTGCCCCGGGCCCTGACTATATATAAGTGCCCCCCACACACACTGCCCCGAGCCCTGACTAAATATAAGTGCCCCCCACACACACTGCCCCGAGCCCTGACTATATATAAGTGCCCCCCACACACACTGCCCCGAGCCCTGACTATATATATAAGTGCCCCCCACACACACTGCCCCGAGCCCTGACTATATATAAGTGCCCCCCACACACACTGCCCCGAGCCCTGACTATATGTAAGTGCCCCCCACACACACTGCCCCGGGCCCTGACTATATATAAGTGCCCCCCACACACACTGCCCCGGGCCCTGACTAAATATAAGTGCCCCCCACACACACTGCCCCGGGCCCTGACTATATGTAAGTACCCCCCACACACACTGCCCCGGGCCCTGACTATATATAAGTACCCCCCACACACACTGCCCCGGGCCCTGACTATATATAAGTGCCCCCCACACACACTGCCCCGGGCCCTGACTATATATAAGTGCCCCCCACACACACTGCCCCGAGCCCTGATTATATATAAGTGCCCCCCACACACACTGCCCCGGGCCCTGACTATAGGTAAGTACCCCCCACACACACTGCCCCGAGCCCTGACTATATGTAAGTACCCCCCACACACACTGCCCCGGGCCCTGACTATATGTAAGTGCCCCCCACACACACTGCCCCGAGCCCTGACTATAGGTAAGTACCCCCCACACACACTGCCCCGGGCCCTGACTATATATAAGTGCCCCCCACACACACTGCCCCGGGCCCTGACTATAGGTAAGTACCCCCCACACACACTGCCCCGGGCCCTGACTATATATAAGTGCCCCCCACACACACTGCCCCGAGCCCTGACTATATATAAGTGCCCCCCACACACACTGCCCCGAGCCCTGACTATATATAAGTGCCCCCCACACACACTGCCCCGGGCCCTGACTATATATAAGTGCCCCCCACACACACTGCCCCGGGCCCTGACTATATATAAGTGCCCCCCACACACACTGCCCCGGGCCTTGACTATATATAAGTGCCCCCCACACACACTGCCCCGAGCCCTGACTATATATAAGTGCCCCCCACACACACTGCCCCGGGCCCTGACTATATATAAGTGCCCCCCACACACACTGCCCCGAGCCCTGACTATATATAAGTGCCCCCCACACACACTGCCCCGGGCCTTGACTATATATAAGTGCCCCCCACACACACTGCCCCGGGTCCTGACTATATATAAGTGCCCCCCACACACACTGCCCCGAGCCCTGACTATAGGTAAGTACCCCCCACACACACTGCCCCGAGCCCTGACTATATATAAGTGCCCCCCACACACACTGCCCCGGGCCCTGACTATATATAAGTGCCCCCCACACACACTGCCCCGAGCCCTGACTATATATAAGTGCCCCCCACACACACTGCCCCGGGCCCTGACTATATATAAGTGCCCCCCACACACACTGCCCCGGGCCCTGACTATATATAAGTGCCCCCCACACACACTGCCCCGAGCCCTGACTATATATAAGTACCCCCCACACACACTGCCCCGAGCCCTGACTATATATAAGTGCCCCCCACACACACTGCCCCGGGCCCTGACTATATATAAGTGCCCCCCACACACACTGCCCCGGGCCCTGACTATATATAAGTGCCCCCCACACACACTGCCCGAGCCCTGACTATATATAAGTGCCCCCCACACACACTGCCCCGAGCCCTGACTATAGGTAAGTACCCCCCACACACACTGCCCCGGGCCCTGACTATATATAAGTACCCCCCACACACACTGCCCCGGGCCCTGACTATATGTAAGTACCCCCCACACACACTGCCCCGGGTCCTGACTATAGGTAAGTACCCCCCACACACACTGCCCCGGGTCCTGACTATAGGTAAGTACCCCCCACACACACTGCCCCGAGCCCTGACTATATGTAAGTACCCCCCACACACACTGCCCCGGGCCCTGACTATATATAAGTGCCCCCCACACACACTGCCCCGAGCCCTGACTATATATAAGTGCCCCCCACACACACTGCCCCGAGCCCTGACTATATATAAGTGCCCCCCACACACACTGCCCCGGGCCCTGACTATATATAAGTGCCCCCCACACACACTGCCCCGGGCCCTGACTATATATAAGTGCCCCCCACACACACTGCCCCGAGCCCTGACTATATATAAGTGCCCCCCACACACACTGCCCCGGGCCCTGACTATATATAAGTGCCCCCCACACACACTGCCCCGAGCCCTGACTATATATAAGTGCCCCCCACACACACTGCCCCGAGCCCTGACTATATATAAGTGCCCCCCACACACACTGCCCCGAGCCCTGACTATATATAAGTGCCCCCCACACACACTGCCCAGAGCCCTGACTATATATAAGTGCCCCCCACACACACTGCCCCGGGCCCTGACTATATATAAGTGCCCCCCACACACACTGCCCCGAGCCCTGACTATATATAAGTGCCCCCCACACACACTGCCCCGGGTCCTGACTATAGGTAAGTACCCCCCACACACACTGCCCCGAGCCCTGACTATATATAAGTGCCCCCCACACACACTGCCCCGGGCCCTGACTATATATAAGTACCCCCCACACACACTGCCCCGGGCCCTGACTATATATAAGTGCCCCCCACACACACTGCCCCGGACCCTGACTATATATAAGTGCCCCCCACACACACTGCCCCGAGCCCTGACTATAGGTAAGTGCCCCCCACACACACTGCCCCGAGCCCTGACTATATATAAGTGCCCCCCACACACACTGCCCCGAGCCCTGACTATATATAAGTGCCCCCCACACACACTGCCCCGGGCCCTGACTATATATAAGTGCCCCCCACACACACTGCCCCGGGTCCTGACTATAGGTAAGTGCCCCCCACACACACTGCCCCGGGCCCTGACTATATATAAGTGCCCCCCACACACACTGCCCCGGGCCCTGACTATATATAAGTGCCCCCCACACACACTGCCCCGGGCCCTGACTATATATAAGTGCCACCCACACACACTGCCCCGGGCCCTGACTATATATAAGTGCCCCCCACACACACTGCCCCGAGCCCTGACTATAGGTAAGTACCCCCCACACACACTGCCCCGGGCCCTGACTATATATAAGTGCCCCCCACACACACTGCCCCGAGCCCTGACTATATATAAGTGCCCCCCACACACACTGCCCCGAGCCCTGACTATATATAAGTGCCCCCCACACACACTGCCCCGGGCCCTGACTATATATAAGTGCCCCCCACACACACTGCCCCGGGCCCTGACTATATATAAGTGCCCCCCACACACACTGCCCCGGGTCCTGACTATATATAAGTGCCCCCCACACACACTGCCCCGGGCCCTGACTATATATAAGTACCCCTCACACACACTGCCCCGGGCCCTGACTATAGGTAAGTACCCCCCACACACACTGCCCCGGGCCCTGACTATAGGTAAGTACCCCCCACACACACTGCCCCGGGCCCTGACTATATATAAGTGCCCCCCACACACACTGCCCCGGGCCCTGACTATAGGTAAGTACCCCCCACACACACTGCCCCGAGCCCTGACTATATATAAGTGCCCCCCACACACACTGCCCCGAGCCCTGACTATATATAAGTGCCCCCCACACACACTGCCCCGGGCCCTGACTATATATAAGTGCCCCCCACACACACTGCCCCGAGCCCTGACTATATATAAGTGCCCCCCACACACACTGCCCCGAGCCCTGACTATATATAAGTACCCCCCACACACACTGCCCCGGGCCCTGACTATAGGTAAGTGCCCCCCACACACACTGCCCCGGGCCCTGACTATATGTAAGTACCCCCTACACACACTGCCCCGGGTCCTGACTATAGGTAAGTACCCCCCACACACACTGCCCCGGCTCCTGGTCCTGTGGGGGTCACCTGAAATGTAAGACGGGATTACTAATCGTTGGCGTCCGGTCTTCAAATGGCTCAATGATGATCATGAATCCTGCGGAGAAGAGGCAGAGGGTGAGGGGCCCGGCTCGTTAGTTTCCGGGGGGAAGGGGGGGGTCCTCCGGATCTCACCTTTGGTGTAGGTGCTGACAAGGGTGGCGAAGTTGGTGAGGAGGGTGAGAGGCGACAGGTCCGTGATATCGGCCATCTCCAGCGTCCGCGTCAGAGAGCGCAACCGCTCCGCACAGAACCTACAGCGAGACATCACATGGTGGGGGGTTCGAGGGGGGGGGGTCATGTCTAGAAGGAGCAGCCTGATGTTATATGGGGATGGGAAGGGGGGGTCATGTCTAGAAGGAGCAGCCTGATGTTATATGGGGGGGGTCATGTCCAGAAGGAGCAGCCTGATGTTATATGGGGGGGGGGGGGCATGTCCAGAAGGAGCAGCCTGATGTTATATGGGGGGGGGGGGGGGGGGGGTCATGTCCAGAAGGAGCAGCCTGATGTTATATGGGGATGGGAAGGGGGGGTCATGTCTAGAAGGAGCAGCCTGATGTTATATGGGGGGGGGTCATGTCCAGAAGGAGCAGCCTGATGTTATATGGGGGGGGGGGGGGGGGGTCATGTCCAGAAGGAGCAGCCTGATGTTATATGGGGGGGGGGGGTCATGTCCAGAAGGAGCAGCCTGATGTTATATGGGGGGGGGGGGGGGTCATGTCCAGAAGGAGCAGCCTGATGTTATATGGGGGGGGGGGGGGGGGGGGATCATGTCCAGAAGGAGCAGCCTGATGTTATATGGGGGGGGGGGGGGGGGGCATGTCCAGAAGGAGCAGCCTGATGTTATATGGGGGGGGGGGGGGGATCATGTCCAGAAGGAGCAGCCTGATGTTATATGGGGGGGGGGGGTCATGTCCAGAAGGAGCAGCCTGATGTTATAGGGGGGGGGGGGGTCATGTCCAGAAGGAGCAGCCTGATGTTATATGGGGGGGGGGGGGGGGGTCATGTCCAGAAGGAGCAGCCTGATGTTATAGGGGGGGGGGGGGGGGTCATGTCCAGAAGGAGCAGCCTGATGTTATATGGGGGGAGGGGGGGGGGGGGGTCATGTCCAGAAGGAGCAGCCTGATGTTATATGGGGGGGGGGGGGGGGTCATGTCCAGAAGGAGCAGCCTGATGCTATATGGGGGTCATGTCCAGAAGGAGCAGCCTGATGTTATATGGGGGGGGATCATGTCCAGAAGGAGCAGCCTGATGTTATATGGGGGGGGGGGGGGGTCATGCATGTCCAGAAGGAGCAGCCTGATGTTATATGGGGGGGGGGTCATGTCCAGAAGGAGCAGCCTGATGTTATATGGGGGGAGGGGGGGGGGGGGTCATGTCCAGAAGGAGCAGCCTGATGTTATATGGGGGGGGGGGGGGGGAATCATGTCCAGAAGGAGCAGCCTGATGCTATATGGGGGTCAAGTCCAGAAGGAGCAGCCTGATGCTATATGGGGGGGGGGGGGTCATGTCCAGAAGGAGCAGCCTGATGCCATATGGGGGTCATGTCCAGAAGGAGCAGCCTGATGTTATATGGGGGGGGGGGGGGGGGGGGTCATGTCCAGAAGGAGCAGCCTGATGCTATATGAGGGGGGGGGGGGTCATGTCCAGAAGGAGCAGCCTGATGCTATATGAGGGGGGGGGGGGGTCATGTCCAGAAGGAGCAGCCTGATGCTATATGGGGGTCATGTCCAGAAGGAGCAGCCTGATGTTATATGGGGGGGGGGGGTCATGTCCAGAAGGAGCAGCCTGATGCTATATGAGGGGGGGGGGGGTCATGTCCAGAAGGAGCAGCCTGATGCTATATGGGGGGGGGGGGGGGGGGGGGGTCATGTCCAGAAGGAGCAGCCTGATGCTATATGGGGGTCATGTCCAGAAGGAGCAGCCTGATGCTATATGGGGGTCATGTCCAGAAGGAGCAGCCTGATGCTATATGGGGGTCATGTCCAGAAGGAGCAGCCTGATGTTATATGGGGGTCATGTCCAGAAGGAGCAGCCTGATGCTATATGGGGGTCATGTCCAGAAGGAGCAGCCTGATGTTATATGGGGGGGGGGGGGGATCATGTCCAGAAGGAGCAGCCTGATGTTATATGGGGGGGGGGGGGGGGGGGGTCATGTCCAGAAGGAGCAGCCTGATGCTATATGGGGGTCATGTCCAGAAGGAGCAGCCTGATGTTATATGGGGGTCATGTCCAGAAGGAGCAGCCTGATGCTATATGGGGGTCATGTCCAGAAGGAGCAGCCTGATGCTATATGGGGGGGGGGGGGGTCATGTCCAGAAGGAGCAGCCTGATGCTATATGGGGGTCATGTCCAGAAGGAGCAGCCTGATGCTATATGGGGGTCATGTCCAGAAGGAGCAGCCTGATGCTATATGGGGGTCATGTCCAGAAGGAGCAGCCTGATGCCATATGGGGGTCATGTCCAGAAGGAGCAGCCTGATGTTATATGGGGGGGGGGGGGGGGGGTCATGTCCAGAAGGAGCAGCCTGATGCTATATGGGGGTCATGTCCAGAAGGAGCAGCCTGATGCTATATGGGGGTCATGTCCAGAAGGAGCAGCCTGATGTTATATGGGGGGGTCATGTCCAGAAGGAGCAGCCTGATGCTATATGGGGGGGGGGGGGCGGGTCATGTCCAGAATCTGAAACTATATTGGGGGGGGGGGTCATGTCCAGAAGGAGCAGCCTGATGCTATATGGGGGGGGGGGGGGGGGGGGGGGGTCATGTCCAGAAGGAGCAGCCCGATGCTATATAGGGGTCATGTCCAGAAGGAGCAGCCTGATGCTATATGGGGGTCATGTCCAGAAGGAGCAGCCTGATGTTATATGGGGGGGTCATGTCCAGAAGGAGCAGCCTGATGCTATATGGGGGGGGGGGGGGGGGCGGGTCATGTCCAGAATCTGAAACTATATTGGGGGGGGGTCATGTCCAGAAGGAGCAGCCTGATGCTATATGGGGGGGGGGGGGGGGCGGGTCATGTCCAGAATCTGAAACTATATTGGGGGGGGGTCATGTCCAGAAGGAGCAGCCTGATGCTATATGGGGGGGGGTCATGTCTGCAGCTCTCAGGGGGTGGCCCAGGGACTACTGACCTCATCGGTTTGCGTTCGATGCAGACCTTCTCATAGAGGTCACGCAGGAAGGCGGCCGGACCCTCCTGGGTCACATGTCCTGAACGCAGACGAGACTTGACGTATCCAACCAGACGCCGCAGGAAGCCCAGGAAGTGCAGAGCGTTGCGGATACAGCCGGGGACTGCCTCTGTCAAGAAATGAGGGTGTCAGGGGGACTCCTGACTGCTGTACCACACACGGAGACACCCCTCCCCCCTCACCTTGCAGGATCTCATCAGGTAACACAGGATTGGCCAGGTAAACATCCGTCTCTCGTGCGACCGTAGCCTCGCGGAGCCCCTCCACCAAGCGGGCGTACTCCTGCCTCAGTCTCTGCTCGTCACTGTCTTTAATCCTGATAATAAAACAGCAACTCAAAGACCAGTCCGCATTGTCTGCCCCCCCCCCACCACCATCTGTCCGCCTCCCCCGTCATCATCCTGCCTCCTTCTCCTCCCCACCGCCATCTGTCCGCCTCCCCCGTCATCATCCTGCCTCCTTCTCCTCCTCCTCACCGGCCATCTGTCCGCCTCCCCGTCATCATCCTGCCTCCTTCTCCTCCTCCTCACCGGCCATCTGTCCGCCTCCCCGTCATCATCCTGCCTCCTTCTCCTCCCCACCGCCATCTGTCCGCCTCCCCGTCATCATCCTGCCTCCTTCTCCTCCCCACCGCCATCTGTCCGCCTCCCCATCATCATCCTGCCTCCTTCTCCTCCTCCCCACCGCCATCTGTCCACCTCCCCGTCATCATCCTGCCTCCTTCTCCTCCTCCTCACCGGCCATCTGTCCGCCTCCCCATCATCATCCTGCCTCCTTCTCCTCCCCACCGCCATCTGTCCGCCTCCCCATCATCATCCTGCCTCCTTCTCCTCCTCCTCACCGGCCATCTGTCCGCCTCCCCATCATCATCCTGCCTCCTTCTCCTCCCCACCGCCATCTGTCCGCCTCCCCATCATCATCCCGCCTCCTTCTCCTCCTCCTCACCGGCCATCTGTCCGCCTCCCCGTCATCATCCTGCCTCCTTCTCCTCCCCACCGCCATCTGTCCGCCTCCCCATCATCATCCTGCCTCCTTCTCCTCCCCACCGCCATCTGTCCGCCTCCCTGTCATCATCCTGCCTCCTTCTCCTCCTCCTCACCGGCCATCTGTCCGCCTCCCCGTCATCATCCTGCCTCCTTCTCCTCCTCCCCACCGCCATCTGTCCGCCTCCCCCGTCATCATCCTGCCTCCTTCTCCTCCCCACCTCCATCTGTCCGCCTCCCCCCGTCATAATCCTGCCTCCTTCTCCTCCCCACCGTCATCTGTCCGCCTCCCCCGTCATCATCCTGCCTCCTTCTCCTCCTCCCCACCGCCATCTGTCCGCCTCCCCATCATCATCCTGCCTCCTTCTCCTCCATCTGTCCGCCTCCCTGTCATCATCCTGCCTCCTTCTCCTCCCCACCGCCATCTGTCCGCCTCCCTGTCATCATCCTGCCTCCTTCTCCTCCCCACCGCCATCTGTCCGCCTCCCCCGTCATCATCCCGCCTCCTTCTCCTCCCCACCGCCATCTGTCCGCCTCCCCATCATCATCCTGCCTCCTTCTCCTCCCCACCGCCATCTGTCCGCCTCCCCCCGTCATCATCCCACCTCCCTCTCCTTGCCCCGCCACCCCCATCATCCCGCCTGCCCCCACCTCCCTCTTCTTGCCCCGCCTCCTCCCATAAGCATCCCGCCTCCCTCCCATCATCCCACCTCCCATCATCATCCCGCCTCCCTCTCCTTGCCCCGCCTCCCCCTCCATCATCATCCCACCTCCCTCTCCTTGCTCCGCCTCCCCCCATCAGCATCCCGCCTCCCTCCCATCATCATCCCACTTCCCCCCCCCCCCCCCCCATCATCATCCCACCTCCCTCTCCTTGCTCCGCCTCCACCATCATCATCCCACCTCCCTCTCCTTGCTCCGCCTCCCCCATCAGCATCCCACTCCCCTCTCCTTGCCCCCGCCTCCCTCTCCTTGCCCCGCCTCCTCCCATCAGCATCCCGCCTCCCTGCCATCATCCCGCCTCCCTCTCCTTGCCCCGCCTCCCCCTCCATCATCATCATTCCACCTCCCTCTCCTTGCTCCGCCTCCCCCCATCAGCATCCCGCCTCCCCCCATCAGCATCCCGCCTCCCTCCCATCATCATCATCATCCCACCCCCCCCATCATCATCCCGCCTCCCTCTCCTTGCCCCGCCTCCCTCTCCTTGCCCCGCCTCCTCACTTCTGGATGGCAGAGTTGAGGGTGTCGATGTTGCTCTGGCAGCGCTCCAGGCTGCGGCGAGTGATGGTGACGCTCATGGAGTCGATGCAGACGTTGTCTGAAGAGGAGACAGAAGGGTTAATGAGGGTCAGGGGGAGGCAGACAAGCCGGAGGGGATCCACTCACCAATGTTATGAGCCTCATCAAAGACGACGACGGACTTCTTGGCGAGCTCCCGGGACACCTGGTCGGCGATCTTGGGGTCCAGGAGGTAATGATAACTGTACACGATGACGTTACACTGAGACAACTGAGGGGGGGGACACAGACAGGATAAGACGGGGTCAGGAGGCGGCTGCACGAGCCAGCCTGAACCTCAGATACTCACAGCATGGCGGGCCAGGAAGTATGGACACCAGCCGCGCTGCCTCCCCAGGGTCCGCAGATCATCAAGATTGTAAATCCCGGGAGGAAGAGGAGACTCCCTGCCGATCGCATCAAACTCCTGGAGAGAAAGGTTAGTAAATGTGCGGCAGTGAGGAGGTCCTTCACCCACAGCCTCATCGCTCCTTCATCTCACCTCATAGAAGCGGCAGGAGGGGAGGCTGGGGTCCCGCTGTCTCTGCGCCCTCACAAAGGAAGCCGTCAGGCTGTGGCATCGCCCATCAATCTCCTTCCCAAAGCGGAGAGCGCTAACCTAAGACAACAGGACATTGGGTAAAAAGAGGCAGCGAGGACGGAGGCTCCAGGAGCGAGCACCCTCATGAGGTGAGGCACAGAGCATGGAGGCTCCAGGAGCGAGCACCCTCATGAGGTGAGGCACAGAGGACGGAGGCTCCAGGAGCGAGCACCCTCATGAGGTGAGGCACAGAGGACGGAGGCTCCAGGAGCGAGCACCCTCATGAGGTGAGGCACAAAGGACGAAGGCTCCAGGAGCGAGCAACCTCATGAGGTGAGGCACAGAGCATGGAGGCTCCTGGAGCGAGCACCCTCATGAGGTGAGGCACAGAGCATGGAGGCTCCAGGAGCGAGCACCCTCATGAGGTGAGGCACAGAGGACGGAGGCTCCAGGAGCGAGCACCCTCATGAGGTGAGGCACAAAGGACGAAGGCTCCAGGAGCGAGCAACCTCATGAGGTGAGGCACAGAGGACGGAGGCTCCAGGAGCGAGCAACCTCATGAGGTGAGGCACAGAGGACGGAGGCTCCAGGAGCGAGCAACCTCATGAGGTGAGGCACAGAGCATGGAGGCTCCTGGAGCGAGCACCCTCATGAGGTGAGGCACAGAGCATGGAGGCTCCAGGAGCGAGCACCCTCATGAGGTGAGGCACAGAGGACGGAGGCTCCAGGAGCGAGCACCCTCATGAGGTGAGGCACAGAGCATGGAGGCTCCAGGAGCGAGCACCCTCATGAGGTGAGGCACAGAGGACGGAGGCTCCAGGAGCGAGCACCCTCATGAGGTGAGGCACAGAGGACGGAGGCTCCAGGAGCGAGCACCCTCATGAGGTGAGGCACAGAGCATGGAGGCTCCAGGAGCGAGCACCCTCATGAGGTGAGGCACAGAGGACGGAGGCTCCAGGAGCGAGCAACCTCATGAGGTGAGGCACAGAGGACGGAGGCTCCAGGAGCGAGCAACCTCATGAGGTGAGGCACAGAGGACGGAGGCTCCAGGAGCGAGCACCCTCATGAGGTGAGGCACAGAGCATGGAGGCTCCAGGAGCGAGCAACCTCATGAGGTGAGGCACAGAGCATGGAGGCTCCAGGAGCGAGCAACCTCATGAGGTGAATCACAGAGCATGGAGGCTCCAGGAGCGAGCACCCTCATGAGGTGAGGCACAGAGCATGGAGGCTCCTGGAGCGAGCACCCTCATGAGGTGAGGCACAGAGGACGGAGGCTCCTGGAGCGAGCACCTACCTCTGGGTTCACACACAAGTTACGTCTGGAGCTCAGGGCCAAAGCCAGGAAGTTGATCTTGTCCCCGGTCTGGGCCTGTATGTAGTCTGTCAGCTTGCGGAGCTCCTCCACCACCTGCAAACAGCGAGCATGTGGTGAGTGCGGCGGCGCTCCACACTCCCCCAGCACAGCAGTCGCTGCGGAGTCTCACCTTCTCTATCTCCGGGACGGTCCGCGAGCAGTAGATCAGCTTCGTCACTTCCAGAGGATAAGTCTACAGAACAACATCAGTCGTTAAAGGGGCTCTCCGGCTTCTCAACAAAACTGCCGAAGAAACATTATTAGGGATGCCTCTGCCCGGATGTGTACTTACCTGCCTCCGCTGCACACACTCAGGCTGCTCTACCCACCTGCCTCCGCTGCACGCAGTCAGGCTGCTCTACGCGGATGTGTACTTACCTGCCTCAGCTGCACGCACTCAGGCTGCTCTGCCCAGATGTGTACTTACCTGCCTCCGCTGCACGCACTCAGGCTGCTCTACGCGGATGTGTACTTACCTGCCTCCGCTGCACGCACTCAGGCTGCTCAAACGCGGATGTGTACTTACCTGCCTCCGCTGCACGCACTCAGGCTGCTCTACCCACCTGCCTCCGCTGCACGCACTCAGGCTGCTCTGCCCAGATGTGTACTTACCTGCCTCCGCTGCACGCACTCAGGCTGCTCTACGCGGATGTGTACTTACCTGCCTCCGCTGCACGCACTCAGGCTGCTCAAACGCGGATGTGTACTTACCTGCCTCCGCTGCACGCACTCAGGCTGCTCTACCCACCTGCCTCCGCTGCACGCACTCAGGCTGCTCTGCCCAGATGTGTACTTACCTGCCTCCGCTGCACGCACTCAGGCTGCTCTACGCGGATGTGTACTTACCTGCCTCCGCTGCACGCACTCAGGCTGCTCTGCCCAGATGTGTACTTACCTGCCTCCGCTGCACGCACTCAGGCTGCTCTACGCGGATGTGTACTTACTTACCTGCCTCCGCTGCACGCACTCAGGCTGCTCTGCCCAGATGTGTACTTACCTGCCTCCGCTGCACGCACTCAGGCTGCTCTGCCCAGATGTGTACTTACTTACCTGCCTCCGCTGCACGCACTCAGGCTGCTCTACGCGGATGTGTACTTACCTGCCTCCGCTGCATGCACTCAGGCTGCTCTACGCGGATGTGTACTTACCTGCCTCCGCTGCACGCACTCAGGCTGCTCTACGCGGATGTGTACTTACCTGCCTCCGCTGCACGCACTCAGGCTGCTCTACCCAGATGTGTACTTACCTGCCTCCGCTGCACGCACTCAGGCTGCTCTACCCGGATGTGTACTTACCTGCCTCCGCTGCACGCACTCAGGCTGCTCTACCCAGATGTGTACTTACCTGCCTCCGCTGCACGCACTCAGGCTGCTCTACCCGGATGTGTACTTACCTGCCTCCGCTGCACGCACTCAGGCTGCTCTACCCGGATGTGTACTTACCTGTCTCAGCTGCACGCACTCAGGCTGCACTGCCCGGATGTGTACTTACCTGTCTCAGCTGCACGCACTCAGGCTGCACTGCCCAGATGTGTACTTACCTGTCTCAGCTGCACGCACTCAGGCTGCTCTGCCCAGATGTGTACTTACCTGTCTCAGCTGCACGCACTCAGGCTGCTCTGCACAGGATGTGTACTTACCTGTCTCCGCTGCATGCACTCAGGCTGCACTGCCCGGATGTGTACTTACCTGTCTCAGCTGCACGCACTCAGGCTGCTCTGCCCGGATGTGTACTTACCTGTCTCAGCTGCACGCACTCAGGCTGCTCTGCCCGGATGTGTACTTACCTGTCTCAGCTGCACGCACTCAGGCTGCTCTACCCAGATGTGTACTTACCTGCCTCCGCTGCACGCACTCAGGCTGCTCTACCCGGATGTGTACTTACCTGCCTCCGCTGCACGCACTCAGGCTGCTCTACCCGGATGTGTACTTACCTGCCTCCGCTGCACGCACTCAGGCTGCTCTGCCCAGATGTGTACTTACCTGCCTCCGCTGCACGCACTCAGGCTGCTCTACCCAGATGTGTACTTACCTGCCTCCGCTGCACGCACTCAGGCTGCTCTACCCGGATGTGTACTTACCTGCCTCCGCTGCACGCACTCAGGCTGCTCTACCCGGATGTGTACTTACCTGCCTCCGCTGCACGCACTCAGGCTGCTCTGCCCAGATGTGTACTTACCTGTCTCCGCTGCACGGAATCAGGCTCCTCTGCCCGGATGTGTACTTACCCGTCACTCAATCGATGCTGCACTCACACAGACTGCCAGATCCTGACCGGATGTGTACTTACCCTTTTCCGCTGCACTCAAAAAGGCTGAAGGGCCCATCATATAGAGTGTGAGGTAAAGAGGGGCCCATCATATAGAGTGTAAGGTAAAGAGGGGCCCCTCATACACAGTGAAGGAGTATAAGCTCACCCTCTGATAGGCCACAATCAGGGACAGCAGCGACACCGTTTTCCCAGTCCCTGACGGCATCTCCAAGACTCCATGACCCTGAAAGCAAAACGCAGGACAAGTGAGGACCGCGCCCGTCACATGACCAACCGGTCAGCCAATGATAGAGAGAAGATCAATGTGCATGAAGGAATCCCATCATCCTCCTCCACGCCTCCCATCGTCCTCCTCCATGCCACCCTGACCTTGGCATCCAGCGTCCTCTTCAGCTCCAGCATATAGGAGAACTGCTCCGGATAGATGTATTCATAGGGGAAGTAGACCAGCAAGCCGTCAATGTTCAGCCTGGAGGAGAGAGCATAGAGCATACAGAGTATCCAGGGGGAGAGATTATACTACAGTATACAGAGTATCCAGGGGGTAGAGATTATACTACAGCATACAGAGTATCCAGGGGTAGAGATTATACTACAGTATATAGAGAGCAGTATCCAGGGGGTAGAGATTATACTACAGCATATAGAGTATCCAGGGGGTAGAGATTATACTACAGCATACAGAGTATCCAGGGGGTAGAGATTATACTACAGTATATAGAGAGCAGTATCCAGGGGGAGAGATTATACTACAGTATATAGAGAGCAGTATCCAGGGGTAGAGATTATACTACAGCATACAGAGTATCCAGGGGGAGAGATTATACTACAGTATGTAGAGAGCAGTATCCAGGAGGTAGAGATTATACTACAGTATATAGAGAGCAGTATCCAGGGGTAGAGATTATACTACAGCATACAGAGTATCCAGGGGGTAGATTATACTACAGTATATAGAGTATCCAGGGGTAGAGATTATACTACAGCATATAGAGTATCCAGGGGGTAGAGATTATACTACAGCATACAGAGTATCCAGGGGGTAGAGATTATACTACAGTATATAGAGAGCAGTATCCAGGGGGAGAGATTATACTACAGTATATAGAGAGCAGTATCCAGGGGTAGAGATTATACTACAGCATATAGAGAGCAGTATCCAGGGGTAGAGATTATACTACAGTATATAGAGAGCAGTATCCAGGGGGAGAGATTATACTACAGCATACAGAGTATCCAGGGGGAGAGATTATACTACAGCATATAGAGTATCCAGGGGGAGAGATTATACTACAGCATACAGAGTATCCAGGGGGTAGAGATTATACTACAGTATATAGAGAGCAGTATCCAGGGGGAGAGATTATACTACAGTATATAGAGTATCCAGGGGGAGAGATTATACTACAGCATACAGAGATCAGTATCCAGGGGGAGAGATTATACTACAGTATATAGAGAGCAGTATCCAGGGGGAGAGATTATACTACAGCATACAGAGTATCCAGGGGGAGAGATTATACTACAGCATACAGAGATCAGTAACTAGGGGGAGAGATTATACTACAGTATATAGAGAGCAGTATCCAGGGGTAGAGATTATACTACAGTATATAGAGAGCAGTATCCAGGGGGAGAGATTATACTACAGCATAGAGAGTATCCAGGGGGTAGAGATTATACTACAGCATACAGAGTATCCAGGGGGTAGATTATACTACAGTATATAGAGAGCAGTATCCAGGGGGAGAGATTATACTACAGTATATAGAGAGCAGTATCCAGGGGGAGAGATTATACTACAGCATACAGAGTATCCAGGGGGAGAGATTATACTACAGTATATAGAGAGCAGTATCCAGGGGGAGAGATTATACTACAGCATACAGAGTATCCAGGGGGTAGAGATTATACTACAGCATACAGAGTATCCATGGGGTAGAGATTATACTACAGTATATAGAGAGCAGTATCCAGGGGGAGAGATTATACTACAGCATACAGAGTATCCAGGGGGTAGAGATTATACTACAGCATACAGAGTATCCATGGGGTAGAGATTATACTACAGTATATAGAGAGCAGTATCCAGGGGTAGAGATTATACTACAGTATATAGAGAGCAGTATCCAGGGGGAGAGATTATACTACAGCATACAGAGTATCCAGGGGGAGAGATTATACTACAGTATATAGAGAGCAGTATCCAGGGGTAGAGATTATACTACAGTATATAGAGAGCAGTATCCAGGGGTAGAGAGTATACTACAGCATAGAGAGTATCCAGGGGGTAGAGATTATACTACAGCATACAGAGTATCCAGGGGGTAGATTATACTACAGTATATAGAGAGCAGTATCCAGGGGGAGAGATTATACTACAGCATACAGAGTATCCAGGGGGTAGAGATTATACTACAGCATACAGAGTATCCAGGGGGTAGATTATACTACAGTATATAGAGAGCAGTATCCAGGGGTAGAGATTATACTACAGTATATAGAGAGCAGTATCCAGGGGGAGAGATTATACTACAGCATAGAGAGTATCCAGGGGGTAGAGATTATACTACAGCATACAGAGTATCCAGGGGGTAGATTATACTACAGTATATAGAGAGCAGTATCCAGGGGGAGAGATTATACTACAGTATATAGAGAGCAGTATCCAGGGGGAGAGATTATACTACAGCATACAGAGTATCCAGGGGGAGAGATTATACTACAGTATATAGAGAGCAGTATCCAGGGGGAGAGATTATACTACAGCATACAGAGTATCCATGGGGTAGAGATTATACTACAGTATATAGAGAGCAGTATCCAGGGGTAGAGATTATACTACAGTATATAGAGAGCAGTATCCAGGGGGAGAGATTATACTACAGCATACAGAGTATCCAGGGGGAGAGATTATACTACAGTATATAGAGAGCAGTATCCAGGGGTAGAGATTATACTACAGTATATAGAGAGCAGTATCCAGGGGTAGAGAGTATACTACAGCATAGAGAGTATCCAGGGGGTAGAGATTATACTACAGCATACAGAGTATCCAGGGGGTAGAGATTATACTACAGCATACAGAGTATCCAGGGGGTAGATTATACTACAGTATATAGAGAGCAGTATCCAGGGGTAGAGATTATACTACAGTATATAGAGAGCAGTATCCAGGGGGAGAGATTATACTACAGCATAGAGAGTATCCAGGGGGTAGAGATTATACTACAGCATACAGAGTATCCAGGGGGTAGATTATACTACA
>NW_024400012.1:0-82929 GCF_905171765.1 Bufo bufo | reverse complement strand
TTAGAAAGGTTCTACAAAGCGGTTCACCTTAGCCGTATAGTGGATTGGATCCGCAAACCGGCTCATAAACATTGGATAGCTTTAGAAGAGAGTCTAATGGAAACCCCTCTGAGGAAGCTGATCTTTTCAGACCAATCAACACCCATCTCTATTCCTAGAGATAATAACCTCCCCACAGCTACCTATGGTATCTGGAATCACCCGGAAATAAGAGACCTTTGTTCGAAATATCCATCTCCACTGTTAACTATTGGAGATTGTTTCAGAATGTCCGAAAAAGGTTTTCGATCTTTACCACCTCAACTCCGGAATTCACAAATGGCTCCTATAGAGTTACTAGATTCTGATGGAGCTATCTTAGACTTAAATACTATTAGGGACAAATTTAAACTCCCAACACTTAATGACCTCCAATACATATACCTACGCACCTCACTAAAACCTATACATTCAAATGAAAATTGGTAAAAAAAAAAAAATACATGGTTTGAAGACCTCCTTATACAAACTAAACAACCTTCAAAAATGGTGTCTGTTATTTGCAAGAACTTACTTACTCTAGAATCTCCATCCTCTCTGTATTTTCTGAGAGAATGGGAAAGACTAAGTTCACCAAATCAGACATGAATACCATACTTACGTGCCAAAATATACCTCTAGATGTATAACTATACAAGAAAACACATACAAAGTAATAGCCAGATGGTATCTAACCCCTGTCAGATTAAGTAAGATGTACGGTTCCGCTTCTGATCGCTGTTGGAGATGCCATACTGATAGAGGCACATACTTCCACATATGGTGGTCATGCCCTACAATAAGTGTCTTTTGGACAGAAATAATAGGCACTCTTAACACCATTCTTAATGATAAGCGTTGTACACTTTCTCTCTGCCCCAAAATAGCTCTCTTAAACTTATTCCCTGACACTATTCCCCACCTACAGAAACGTCTAATTAGACAACTATCGGTGGCTAGGATCCTGATCGCCTCAAATTGGAAATCCAATGTGTCCCCCAAAGTGACAGACTGGGTTAACAGAGTGGAGTCTCTTGCTAGATTAGAAGAATTATCCAACTGGGAACTGAGATCTCATGATAAATATGTAGCCATCTGGTATGACTGGAGACTCTGGAGGAAGTAGTTGGGAGTAGGCACAATTGATGTTTAATTATTCAGTTTCTTACAACCTCACATTTTTATAGTCACTAATGGTGACCCTCAGTAGTGGCACTGTCACGGATGGTGTACAGGAAACAAGACAATGCAATACAATAATGACTCACTGGATCCACAACTAAGGAACAAAAGGGAGACCCCTACATGAGACCTGGCACTCTCGCTAATTGCTCAGCCTATGCGAACACCCCAAAGGTGGATGGGCGCATATCCACGTACCTCGGTTATCTAATACCTGAAGACCCTACAATAGTGAGGGGACACGACCACCAGCTCCATACACTAGACACGGAGGGAGTCAGGGTCACCTGAAAATCCAGCAGACAGAAAATCACAAATAAAGGAACAGCACTTATCTTGCAGAGGAATGGGAAATAGAAACAGCAAGCACACACACTCCAGGAAGTTGTATAAGCCGCAACCTAATGCATCATGGGGAGGAACTTAAAGGGAAACAATCAGTCCAACTGCATGACAGCTGAGATAGACTAACGAGATGAGGAACTTAACCAAAACAGAGAAACTCAAGGAGGAGGATCTGGAAAGCTCCTGTCAGAGCTTCTCAACTGTCTGGTTGTGACAGTACCCCTCCCTCTACGAGTGGACTCCGGACACTCAGGGCCCACCTTCTCAGGATGGGACCTATGGAAAGCCCTGATGAGACGAGTGGCCTTAATGTCCGTCACTGGGACCCACATCCTCTTCTCAGGACCATAACCCTCCCAATGAACGAGGTACTGGAGGGACCCGCGGACAAGACGAGAATCCACAATCCTAGAGACCTGAAATTCAAGATTTCCATCAACCATAATCGGAGGAGGAGGCAAAGGCGAGGGTACAATAGGTTGAACATAAGGTTTCAATAAGGACTTATGAAAAACATTATGGATCTTCCAAGTCTAAGGAAGATCAAGACGGTAGGCAACAGGATTGATGACAGACAGGATCTTGTAAGGCCCAATAAACCTAGGACCCAACTTCCAGGAGGGAACCTTCAATTTGATATTCTTGGTAGACAACCACACCAGATCACCAACATTCAGGTCCGGACCAGGCACACGTCTCTTATCTGCCACACGCTTATATCTCTCACTCATGCTCTTTAGATTATCCTGAATCTTTTGCCAAATAGATGACAAAGACGAGGAGAATCTGTCCTCATCAGGTAAACCAGAAGACCCCTCTCCCGAGAAAGTCCCAAACTGCGGATGAAACCCATATGCACCAAAAAATGGTGACTTATCAGAGGACTCCTGACGACGGTTATTTAAAGCAAACTCAGCAAGGGACAAAAAAGAACACCAATCCTCCTGATTCTCCGCCACAAAACAGCGCAGATATGTCTCCAGATTCTGATTGACGCGCTCTGTCTGGCCATTCGACTGCGGGTGGAAAGCAGAAGAGAATGACAACCGAACCCACAAGCGAGAACAGAAAGCCTTCCAGAATCTGGAAACAAACTGCGTGCCCCTATCAGAGACTATGTCTGAATGAATACCATGCAATTTGACAATGTGGTCAATAAATGCCTGCGCCAGCGTCTTAGCATTGGGCAAACCAGGAAAAGGGATGAAATGCACCATTTTGCTAAAACGGTCCACCACCACCAGAATCACAGTCTTCCCCGAGGAACGAGGCAAATCCGTTATGAAGTCCAAGGACGGGAAGGAATGGGTAAGGGAAGGAGAGGACCTGATGGCCGTGAATGAGGGACTTTGGCACGAGCGCAAGTCTCGCAAGCTGCCACAAAACCCTCAACCGACTTACGAAGCGCAGGCCACCAGAATCTCCGAGCGATGAGATCCAGTGTGGCTCTTGCCCCCGGGTGCCCAGCAAGGACCGTATCGTGGTGTTCCTTAAAAATCTTGTGTCTCAAAGCGAGAGGCACAAACAACCTCCCAGGAGGACAAAGATCAGGAGCCTCTGACTGGGCTACCTGAACCTCTGCCTCCAATTCAGGAAACAGAGCAGAGACCACCACACCTTCAGCCAAAATGGGACCCGGGTCTTCAAAATTCCCACCTCCCGGAAAACAACGTGACAGGGCATCTGCCTTCACATTCTTAACCCCAGGGCGGAACGTGACAACAAAATTAAATCTTGAAAAGAACAAAGACCATCTGGCCTGTCTCGGGTTCAGACGCTTGGCTGACTCCAAGTAGGCCAGATTTTTATGGTCAGTAAACACGGTAATAGGGTGTCTGGCTCCCTCTAGCCAATGGCGCCATTCCTCAAAAGCCAACTTGATGGCCAACAATTCCCTATCTCCCACATCATAATTTCTCTCTGCGGAGGAGAGTTTCTTTGAGAAAAAGGCACATGGTTGCCATTTGGCAGGAGAGGAACCCTGAGACAAGACCGCACCCACCCCTACCTCAGAAGCATCAACCTCAACTATGAAGGGTAACGAAATATCAGGTTGTACCAGGATGGGAGCGGAAGCAAAACTCTCCTTGATATTAGAAAAGGCCTTACGCGCCTCTACCGACCAGAGAGAAAAATCTACCCCCTTTCTGGTCATATCAGTGAGTGGTTTAACAACAGAGGAATAATTCAAAATAAATTTCCTGTAATAATTGGCAAAGCCCAAAAAACGCATCAGCGCCTTCTGATTCTCAGGAAGCTCCCACTCAAGCACAGCGCGGACCTTCTCGGGGTCCATGCGAAAACCAGAAGCGGAGAGAAGAAACCCCAGAAATTGAATTTCTGGAACCGCAAACACACATTTCTCCAGTTTCGCGTATAATTTGTTCTCCCGCAGGATGAGCAAGACCTGACGTAAGTGTTCCTTATGAGTCTTGAAATCAGGAGAAAAAATCAAAATGTCATCCAAATACACTAATACAAATTTTCCCATTAAATGATAAAAAATGCTGTTCACGAAATGCTGAAAATCGGCTGGGGCATTCATCAAACCAAAAGGCATAACCAAATTCTCAAAATGGCCCTCAGGGGTATTGAAAGCCGTCTTCCATTCGTCTCCTTCTCTGACCCTAACCAGGTTGTATGCCCCTCTTAGGTCTAATTTGGAAAAGACTTTAGCCCCAACAACCTGGTTAAACAGGTCCGGGATCAGAGGAAGCGGATAAGGGTCACGAATAGTGATACTGTTCAGCTCCCTGAAATCCAGACAAGGTCTTAAAGAACCATCTTTTTTCTTAACAAAGAAAAAACCAGCGGCAACAGGTGACTTCGAGGGTCGTATGTGTCCTTTTCTCAGACTCTCAGAGATATAAGCACGCATAGCGACCCTCTCAGGTTGGGAAAGATTGTATAAATGAGATTTAGGCAGCTTGGCGCCTGGGATGAGATTAATAGGGCAATCGTACTCCCTGTGCGGAGGCAAATCCTGAACTCCACTCTCAGAGAAGACATCCGAAAATTCAGAGAGGAAAGGTGGTACAGTCTTAGTAGAAACCTCAGAAACAGATGTCATGAGGCAATTCTCTCTGCAAAAGTCACTCCAACCATTTATTTGCCTCGCTTGCCAATCAATGGTGGGGTTATGTTTAGTGAGCCAGGGTAGCCCCAACACTAGAGGAGTAGGCAAACCGCTAAGGACGAAACATGACACATCCTCAACATGAGCATCACTCACAATTAAACGGATATTGTGAACTATGCCCTTTAATGATTTCTGAGAAAATGGAGCGGAATCAATAGCAAAAACAGGAATATCTTTTCCCAAAGTGCATACCTGGAAACCATGAGTTATTGCAAATTGATTATCAATGAGATTGACAGCTGCTCCACTATCCACAAAAATCTCACAAAAAATGATCTTGCTCTCTAGCGCCACCCTAGCAGGCAGGACAAAACGGGAACTACAAGCAAACGGAAAACCTTCAATTTCCGCCTCAACCCTGCCAATAGTAACAGACGGAACATTTTTAAAACATTTTTTCCTTTTTGTTTCTTTATTACTCCCAGAAGACTGCCTGAATCTCCTAGAGGGACAAACATTTGCCAAATGATTTATACCTCCACAACAAAAACAAAGCCTCCCCTGCGGGCTGAATCTTCTATTGTCAGAGGCAATCAACCCCAGCTGCAGAAGGGGCTGACAGCGACTGAGCCCCCTGCGCACAGAAAGAGACCGCTGCACTGTCCCGGGACTGAGTATGACAGGAAGGAGAGATCTCTCCTCTCTCTCTAAGATGCCTGTCAATACGAACGGCCTGAGACATAGCAGAATCCAAGGAGGTAGGTCTCTCATGAAAGGCAAATGCATCTTTCAATCCCTCTGAAAGACCATGGCAAAATTGACTTCGGAGTGCAGCATCATTCCAACCAGTATCAGCTGCCCATCTCCGAAATTCTGAGCAGTATATCTCTGCGGATTGTTTACCCTGGCATAACAGACGTAGTCTAGACTCAGCCAGAGCAATACGATCCGGATCATCATATATCTGACCCAGGGCTAAAAAGAATTCATCCACTGAACGGAGGGGCCGTGCCCCCTCCGGCAACGAAAAGGCCCAGGATTGAGCGTTACCCCTGAGCAGCGATATAATGATCCCCACCCTCCGTTCTTCATCACCAGAGGAATGGGGAAGAAGGCGAAAATGGAGTTTGCAAGCCTCTCTGCAACGCACAAAATACTCACTACCCCCGGAGAACGTATCCGGGAGCGAGATCTTAGGCTCAGAACAAACTCCATGAACGCAAGCTGAACCGGTCACTTGAAACTGAGAAAAAGTCTTACGGAGATCAGCTACCTCCAATGAAAGACCCTGGAAGCGCTCAGCCAAAAGTGAAACCGGATCCATGCTTGAGACGGTTTTGGCGGCTTATAATGTCACGGATGGTGTACAGGAAACAAGACAATGCAATACAATAATGACTCACTGGATCCACAACTAAGGAACAAAAGGGAGACCCCTACATGAGACCTGGCACTCTCCCTAATTGCTCAGCCTATGCGAACACCCCAAAGGTGGATGGGCGCATATCCACGTACCTCGGCTATCTAATACCTGAAGACCCTACAATAGTGAGGGGACACGACCACCGGCTCCCTACACTAGACACGGAGGGAGTCAGGGTCACCTGAAAATCCAGCAGACAGAAAATCACAAATAAAGGAACAGCACTTATCTTGCAGAGGACAGGGAAATAGAAACAGCAAGCACACACACTCCAACCTAATGCATCATGGGGAGGAACTTAAAGGGAAACAATCAGTCCAACTGCATGACAGCTGAGATAGACTAACGAGATGAGGAACTTAACCAAAACAGAGAAACTCAAGGAGGAGGATCTGGAAAGCTCCTGTCAGAGCTTCTCAACTGTCTGGTTGTGACAGGCATGTCATCATAGTTGACTGACTTATACCCTTGTATCCATATATAGTACTTTTCAAGGCATAGTCTTACACAGACCAGACTACGATATCCACTTCTTTATCCTTTACCCTCCCCTCTCTTCCCTCCTGTTCGTATTCCCTTGTCTTAGGTTGTATGTCTCTGTTTTTACCCTCCCCTACTACACGGCACTGCTTTACCTTATGGCATAGTTTTACAAAATTAAATCTGAAGTCATCTGACGCAACTAGATCTACCTTAAGCTATTCTTAGTTTACCTATGCTACTGGGTATAACATAGCTATTATGACCACACTGGTACCATAAGTTCTACTCTTGGATCTTTATGGGTCATATATTTGCAGATGGGTGCGGATCATTATGATGTGCCCTCTGGATTTCCTGACAATGTCGATATGCCTCTATGTTTGGGCGCTTACTGGATATGTCATTTATTCCGCATTGTATGCCGTATGTTAAAATGTTTATATACATTTAAACATATTCATACTTTTGAAATCAATAAAAAGATTTTGAAAAGAAAGAAACTATATAAGGAAAGCAGTCAGAGCCTCTAGTTGTCTTCAGATAGGGACTAGTGTTTAGAAAGAGAGACTCTGCCGAACTGCATGAGTGACCAGAAAAAGAAAATAGGGATACTGGGTCACAGATCCTGGATCACCAGCTATGTGGCCAGGAAGCCATCCAGAAAACCAGCTCTTTGGCAAGGGTACCAGCCTTCTGAGAGAGACATGCGCAGCTAGCTCAGGCCTATCCTCAGTATGAAACCATCTTCTGCAAGGGAGGAGATTGGAGAAGCCAACTCATTGCCTCTATTGTTTTTCACTTGAGTTCCTCCCAGTACAGAAGCACACTGGTTTACTACTGACTCTAACTCTCTAGTCTTACCATATTTTTCGCCCTAAGAGACACACTTTTTTCCCACCAAAGTGAGGGAAAAATGTCAGCGTGTCTTATGGGGCGAATACTAATGATTGCTTCCATTATGTAAGTGCTCATTGCTATAGGAGAACATGGAAGCGATGAAGGTAGTGTGCCCCAAGCTCTGTACTGACCGTTTCCTGGTCTTCCTTGGCATCAGCACTCTGTGACCTCATGCTGTGTGCGTGGGATTACAGTACAGGATGGCAGGAAGAAGAAGAAGTGCATTAATAACAGTAGCGGCAGCCAGAGCAGGAGAGGTCTGAGACCCTGTTGGCCTCTCTGGTGGCCGAGATGGCAGGAGAGCACATAGGCTGGTGCTTTTTCCTATAGTCTGCAAGCACGGCCACATCTGCTGGATTACAGGGTGGTCGTAACCATCAAAATGAGCAGTGTATAATATGATGGATAAAATTAATCCAGCCAGCAAAGGAAGCAATATGGAGAATCACAATACATTAGTAAGTCCCATGTATTAACTTTCTCTACATAATTAATGCAATTTGCTGATATGACACAACCACTTTAATATGGTCTGATCTGAGGTCTGATTGGGAGACTTATTAACATTGAGGGTCTATTCAGAGGTCTGATTGAGGGTCTGTGCTGAGGCCTGAAGAATTATTATTTATTTTTTTCTCCTTAACCCCTTACGTACACATGACGTACCGGTACGGCATGTTTCCCGAGTCCTTAAGGACACATGACGGACACAAATCATTGAGCAGGCACCTCGGCTAAATGCGCGGGGGGGGGGGTCCCGTGACCCCCCCGTGTCGGCGATCGCCGCAAACCGCAGGTCAATTCAGACCTGCGGTTTGCGGCTTATTATGGTGCGGGCGGCGGCGGCAGCAGTGCCATCGGGTCCCCATGGGGCTGTGGGGAGGACCCGATGGCATGGAAGGCAGCGCGATGCCTTCCTGAGGCATCTGCGCTGCCTTCCGGTGAAGAGCCTGTGAGATCCAGCCCCCTGGATCTCACAGGCCCCGGAAGCTGTATGAGCAATACACACAGTATTACTCATACAGCCAATGTATTACAATACAGAAGTATTGGAATGCATTGTAAAGGATTAGACCCCCAAAAGTTCAAGTCCCAAAGTGGGACAAAAAATAAAGTGAAAAAAAAGTTGAAAAAATAAAGTTTTCCCCCCAAAAAATTAAAAGTAAAAGTAAAAATAAACAAAAAAGTCATTTTCCCCAAATAAAGTAAAAAAAAATTGGAAAAAATAGGGGGGGGGGAAAGTATACATATTAGGTATCGACGCATCCGTATCGACCGGCTCTATAAACATATGACATGACCTAACCCCTCAGATGAACACCATAAAAAATAAAAAATAAAAACTGTGCTAAATAAACCATTTTTTTGTCACCTTACATCACAAAAAGTATGACAGCAAGCGATCAAAAAGGCATTTGCCAACCAAAATAATACCAATCTAACCGTCACCTCATCCCTCAAAAAATGAGCCCCTACTTGAGACAATCGCCCAAAAAATAAAAAAACTATGGCTCAGAATATGGAGACACTAAAACATAATTTTTTTTGTTTGAAAAAAGCTGTTATTGTGTAAAACTTACATAAATATAAAAAAAAGTATACATATTTGGTATCGCCACGTTCGTATCGACCGGCTCTATAAAAATATCACATGACCTAACCTCTCAGATGAACACCGTAAAAATTTTTAAATAAAAACTGTGCTAAATAAACCATTTTTTGCCACCTTACATCACAAAAAGTGTAATAGCAAGCAATCAAAAAGTCACACGCACCCCAAAATAGTGCCAATAAAACCGTCATCTCATCCCGCAAAAATCATACCCTACCCAAGGTAATCGCCCAAAAACTGAAAAAATTATGGCTCTCAGACTATGGAAACACTATAACATGATTTTTTTTGCTTTAAAAATGAAATCATTGTGTAAAACTTACATAAATAAAAAAAAGTATACATATTAGGTATCGCCGCATCTGTGACAACCTGGTCTATAAAAATATCACATGATCTAACCTGTCAGATGAATGTTGTAAATAACAAAAAATAAAAACGGTGCCAAAACAGCTATTTCTTGTTGTCTTGCCTTACAAAAAGTGTAATATAGAGCAACCAAAAATCATATGTACCCTAAACTAGTACCAACAATACTGCCACCCTATCCTATAGTTTCTAAAATGGGGCCACTTTTTTGGAGTTTCTACTCTAGGGGTGCATCAGGGGGTGTCACGGCCACGGCTATGGTCGTGACTCCTCAACCGCATGCGGTTGCCTGCGGTTTGGTTTTGGTCTTCAATCACAGCTAAGGGCCGCTGGTTTGTGGCCTCACCTGTGGTTGCCGCGGGCAACTAGTTGTATGGTGTTAGTTTCAGCAGAGCAGCCTGAGCGGTGCTGGGCAGCTTGCTGCATTGCATGCGGTTGCACCTAATAACCTTCATGTTGGGTGTTGTGTTTGTCTGTCTGTTGTGCACTGTGTTTTGTGTTGTGTGTGCACTAGGACTCTTCCCTTCACTGTGGCTGCCCGTGGCAACGTTTGGTTGGATGTGTACATGTGGTGGCAGTGTCCCGGCCTGCGGGCGGACTCCCAGGACATGTTAGCCACCCATGTCGTTGCCTGCGGCAACAGCCACAGTGTGATCTTCGTTTGGACACTTCCCCTTTAAGTGGTGTTTTCCCTTCCCTGGTGTTGGAAGGGTTAACTCCCTTTCTGTGTGTGTGAGACACTGGGTGTGTCTGTGTGGGTGTGGCCTCTTAGGCCTATAAAGCCTCAGTGTTTGGCATGTCTCAGTGGGTTGCTTCAGCCATGTGTAGCTGGAGCAGCCCCCTGTGTATATCATCTGCCAGTGGGGGCCACCCTTGTGGTCAGAGGTTTATCTGTGAAGTATAAGTTATGTTTGCATGATGTTCAGTTGATGTTTCCCTTTGTTTCCTGTTTAGTGCAACTATGGATGTCCTGGTAACCTGTGTGTTATGTGTGCTATGTCCCTTTGTGTTCTGTGGACATGAGTAGTGCATGCATGGGTTCCAGTCAGCGTGGCTGTGACAGGTACGTGTGGAATTTGTTTAGTTCCCCTGTCATCTGTATGTTGTATGTGTTCCCCCATTCCTTGCAGCTTGGCCAGTGAGACCCCTGTTCCTCCGCGTCCAGAAGGAACAGGCCTTCTTACCCTGCTCCTAGGTTAGGGCCATCTTGAGGGCTAGCAGGGACTTCTAGGTTCCGGTGCATGAGCCCTCCTACCATCAAGGTCGGCTCCTGTAGCTAGGAGTTAGGGTCAGGTTAGGGATGCGTTTAGGAGGTGACCTGCTCCCTAATCCTGTCGTCCTGGCCGAGCCGCCTTACATCTATTGGCATCGCACGGCTGAGGATTTCTCCCATCCTCAGCCGTGACAGGGGGGCTTCAAATGGGACATGGTGTCAAAAAAACCAGTCCAGCAAAATCTGCCTTCCAAAAACCGTATGGCATTCCTTTCCTTCTGCGCCCTGCCGTGTGCCCGTACAGCTGTTTACGACCACATATGGGGTGTTTCTGTAAACTACAGAATCAGGGCCATAAATATTGAGTTTGGTTTGGCTGTTAACCCTTGCTTTGTAACTCGAAAAAAATTATTAAAATGGAAAATCTGCCAAAAAAGTGAAATTTTGAAATTGTATCTCTATATTCCATTAATTCTTGTGGAACACCTAAAGGGTTAACGACATTTGTAAAATCAGTTTTGAATACCTTGAGGGGTGTAGTTTCTTATATGGGGTCACTTTTATGGAGTTTCTACTCTAGGGGTGCTTCAAATGGGACATGGTGTCAAAAAAAGCAGTCCAGCAAAACCTGCCTTTCAAAAACCGTATGGCATTCCTTTCCTTCTGCGCCCTGCCCTGTGCCCGTAGAGCGGTTTACGACCACATATGGGGTGTTTCTGTAAACTAAAGAATCAGGGCCATAAATATTGAGTTTGGTTTGGCTGTTAACCCTTGCTTTGTAACCGGAAAAAAATTATTAAAATGGAAAATCTGCCAACAAAGTGAAATTTTGAAATTGTATCTCTATTTTCCATTAATTCTTGTGGAACACCTAAAGGGTTAACAAAGTTAGTAAAATCAGTTTTGAATACCTTGAGGGGTGTAGTTTATAGAATGGGGTCATTTTTGGGTGGTTTCTATTATGTAAGCCTTGCAAAGTGACTTCAGACCTGAACTGGTCCCTAAAAATTGGGTTTTTGAAAATTTCTGAAAAATTTCAAGATTTGCTTCTAAACTTCTAAGCCTTGTAACATCCCCAAAAAATAAAATATCATTCCCAAAATGATCCAAACATGAAGTAGACATATGGGGAATGTAAAGTAATAACTATTTTTGGAGGTATTACTATGTATTGTAGAAGTAGAGAAATTGAAACTTAGAAATTTGCAATTTTTTAATAATTTTGGGTAAATTTGGTATTTTTTTATAAATAAAAATGATTTTTTTTTTACTTCATTTTACCAGTGTCATGGTGTACAATATGTGACGAAAAAACAATCTCAGAATGGCCTGGATAAGTCAAGCGTTTTAAAGTTATCCGCACTTAAAGTGACACTGGTCAGATTGGCAAAAAATGGCCTGGTCCTTAAGGTGAAATAGGGCTGAGTCCTTAAGGGGTTAAAACCCAGCTGCTTATTTATGGGCATACAGGGTGAAAAATAAAGTATTTCTCAGTGTGGTGGGTCATGCCTCATTGGGGTGTGCTTTGGGTGCGTCAAAACATGGTGACACCTCAATGGTTTCCAGGGGGCCCAGTGTAGTGTTGGGACCACCCCAAACCTGGCCACTGCAGTATTACTTCAGGGCTTCTAAAAGCAATTAAATAAATAAAAAATAAATAAATAAAGTAAATAAATATAAAAGTATATTTCCCAATAATATTGACTTAAAAATCTTCTACTGTTTTATGCGGAGCTATGTAACTCAGTAATTGCACACTGCAAACCAACTCTTTGTGGTCTGATCTTAAAGACAGGACACGATGCAAATGCATGTTACATCTATGATATTACAGCTTTTAAATCCTGCAGAAAACATTAAAGAGCGATGTCCTCCGACTTGTAAACCTGCTACGTGTCATCTTAAAACAGGTTTTAGGAGTGGAGCAACTTCAAGGTGGATGGATCTAATTACTGTGATCTGCAGATCATCCTGTTACTTACAGTACAAGTCGACAAGTTGCGCTACTTTACAGATTATCGGAGCCGACATTAATAATTACTCGCTTTGTTGTTAACCTGGCGATCAGCTCTGCAGATGAGAAAAGTGTCTGCACCTCAGTAGAAATAGCAAAATGGCAAGATGTAGGAAGGACCTAATATAATATCTGCTTTACAAAGTGCCGAAATAGGGTTATATATTATAGACAGTTTAAGAATTGCAGATTACAAATTAAATTGTGCGTCATTTATTAGTGCATCTTGTTTTTTTAGATAACACAAGCTTTAGGGTCCATTCACACGTCCGCAAAATGGGTCCGCATCCGTTCCGCAATTCTGCGGAACGGGTGCAGACCCATTAATTTTCAATGGGACCGGAATGTGCTGTCCGCATTTGCGCATCCGTATTTGCGGATTCACACTTCCGCATCCGTGCTTCCATTTCCGCAAAAAAATAGAACATGTCCTATTCTTGTCCGCAATTGCGGACAAGATTATGCATTTTCTATTATAGTGCAGGGAATGTGCGGTCCGCAAATTGCGGAATGCACATTGCCAGTGACCGTGTTTTGAGGATCCGCAAAACACTTACGGACGTGTGAATGGAGCCTCATTCAGACGGCCGTATGCCGTCCGCAAAAAAACTGAATGCTATCTGCATTTTGGCGGATTTGCCAAAAAACTGATCCGCAAGAAAACGGATATCATTCAGTATTTTGCGGACCCATAGAATTCAATGGGGCCATGTCCTGATTTTCACGGACAAGTATAGGACATGTTTCATTTGTTTTGCGGAACCGTGGAACAGAAAAGGGCCCCATAGAAGTGAATGGGTCAGCATCTAATCCGCAAAAAAACGGATCCACATTTTTGCGGATAGCATATGGACGTATGAATGAGCCCTTATGGTGAACATCAATTTACATATAGAATGAAACAACATGAAAAGCTGTGACACTTCATAAACTATAAACTTCATCCTATATTATACTCCCACTGTTCTGCTGGTGAAATTGCTATGTAGATACATTATACTTATTCTGCACAGATCCTGAGTTACATCCTGTATTATACTCCAGAGCTGCACTCACTATTCTGCTGGTGCAGTCACTGTGTACATACATTACTTACCCTGTACTGATCCTGAATTACATCCTGTATTATACTCCAGAGCTGCACTCACTATTCTGCTGGTGCAGTCACTGTGTACATACATTACATTACTTATCCTGTACTGATCCTGAGTTACATCCTGTATTATACTCCAGAGCTGCACTCACTATTCTGCTGGTGGTGGAGTCACTGTGTGCATACATTACATTACTTATCCTGTGCTGATTATGTACTTGTAAGATCCTCACCTGCTTTGCACTCCAGGGGAACCAAGAGGGGTCCTCGTGGAGTTGCGGGACAGGTTATGCGTGTCTCTGATGCACCAGCGCTGACCCCTTTGCGAACCAGTGCGGGGATGCGTTCGCGTGGACATCGGAGGGGAGGACCGTCGGAGTCCCGGGGACAGAGTGGCCAGGCGAGTGACAAGACGCCGCGGCCAGGGTTGTCTCCGGTGTCTCCTGCGACTTCCGTTTCCGCATCTGGGTCCACGCGCTCGCATACTCGCGCTGAGTCAATCATGCGTCCGTGCGTACGCACGAGGGCAGGTTCGCAAAGGGATACACGGTCGCGAGTACGCGCTTCTTATGCGCTTCGTCGACCAGTGGCGCATAATATACTGACTCACAAGAGCAAAGTGGATTAGGGAGCCAGCCATGGGTTAATCAACTTGTGATTGCCTTAGGCCATGTACTCAGGTGCAGGGCAATTTGTTCACCTATGGTAGTGGACACTTGGCACCCTGGGATTGGTCAGCAGGCATTTAAAAGGAGGTCTCTCAGGGTGATCAGTGCCCACTGTTATTTTCCCTCAACCAGGTATAGGTCACAACTGCTAGTGACTGAAGACTGCCAGGAACTTTGTCCTTTGCAGCGGACCCAAGATCTGGAGTGACTCGACTGCCAAGTGCACAGCATCATTCAGCACTGGTTGGGACTATTCCTGGAATCTCCTTGCCTGGTTTTTGTTATTATTCCTTGTTACCAGCAAGTGTCCTGGACGTTTATGTTTCTGGTGAATAAACACCTTTTTGCTTTCATCACTGGTCTGTTTGTTGGTGCCTTGCATTACAGTACTACAGAACTTACAGCCTACATTATACTCAAGAGCTGCACTCAATATTTGGTAGACTTTAGTTGACTATGATAATATATGTTTGATCCAATATTCAGGTATTCACTTGGAGATTCCAAATCCATGTTCCAGGTGATAAGCTATTGGACAATCAAACTGTATATTCATCGTCCAGATACTTGCCTATTAGGAAGTGTTATAGTCAGAATCCCAATTCTCTGAGGTCAGTGGCAAATTCATGAAGTGAAGAAAAAATGTCCAGCAATTGAAATCTTTTAAAACCATCGACTGATGTAATTTATGGAGTTGCATTTTTTAAAAGGTTGCCAATAAATTCAAGATTTACATTGCTGCATGTTTTTTCTCTACTTCTGGTTTCTCAGGAGTCCTTGCAAGATCTTTCACTAGTAGGGTGAGAGCTTACATTTGTTTGTGTTTGTTTTACTCAGTGGCAAATTAATCATCCAGGTACCTGAGTGGACTTCCTGTAGAAGAAAAATCCTTAGACTTTTGGGGGGTTCTCTTAAAGAGATTTGATTGCACCTTGCGATTGGTGGGACGTCTAGCTCTTTGAATGCCTGTGGCCCATCTGTATATTATCTCCACAGTACCTCATGTGCAAGGGATACTTTTCTCGTTTATGCCCTTCTAAGAATGTTCATCGCAACATCTGCTCTCATCTTTTGACCCATTTTGATGTGTTACAGTGAAGTTGACCCCGTTGAGCAGACTGTTGTAGGCTGTTCTCTTACCAGCTATTATACAACATTTAGAATTTTTGTAATCACCATTGTCCTTATGGATTTCTAAATTCTTCCCAATCTCTTCAATCAATAAAGCAATGAATGTTCCATTTAAAGCAGACATCAAAGAGTCACCTGCACAAAATGCAACCCAAGCCACCGCTCTGAGATTCCATTGTATTTTTTTATTCTTAAATATAAGTACAAGTCCTTTTGATTTTTTCCTTCCTTTTAAGCACTAAGCCTTCAAACAGAAAATGTCTGATCATTTCCAGAAGATCAAGAGAATTTATGCTGGTACCACTTAGTTTACTTGATCTTCAATTATATAAAAACTGTCTTCTCTAAGAGGATTGATTAGGGAAAGACCTTGAAACGCTACTTATATGGTCTTGTAACCTTACAAAAGTGCTTTTTATTATTGCGGTATTTTATGTGAAAATCTTTCATGTCCCAGCACAAAATAAAATAGAATTGCGGAAGAATATATATTTCCACACAAGGATTTTTACTACTTTTATTTATTTATTTATTTAAAGTTAAAAATTCGGACTTGGTGAAAGCATTTTTTTGTAATCTTTATTTTTCAATTAATAGTAATTAATATTTATTATTTCCGTATGCACATATGTATTATTATTATTATTACCTTATTTTTTTGTACTATTAGTTTTAAATCTTAACAAGTATGGATCTACTTTTAACCCCTTAAGGACTCTGCCCTATTTCACCTTACTGACTTGGCTATTTTTTGCAAATCTGACCAGTGTCATTTTAAGTGCTGATAACTTTAAAACGCTTTGACTTATCCAGGCCATTCTGAGATTGTTTTTTCGTCACATATTGTACATCATGACACTGGTAAAATGAAGTAAAAAAATTCATTTTTATTTATAAAAAAATACCAAATTTGCCAAAAAAAAAAAAAAAGGCAAATTTCCAAGTTTCAATTTCTCTACTTCTATAATACATAGTAATACCTCCAAAAATAGTTATTACTTTACATTCCCCATATGTCTACTTCCTGTTTGGATCATTTTGGGAATGATATTTTATTTTTTGGGGATGTTACAAGGCTTAGAAGTTTAGAAACAAATCTTGAGATTTTTCAGAAATTTTCAAAAACCCAATTTTTAGGGACCAGTTCAGTTCTGAAGTCACTTTGCAAGGCTTACATAATAGAAACCACCCAAAAATGACCCCATTCTATAAACTACACCCCTCAACGTATTCAAAACTGATTTTACAAACGTCGTTAACCCTTTAGGTGTTCCACAAGAATTAATGGAAAATAGAGATACAATTTCAAAATTTCACTTTGTTGGCAGATTTTCCATTTTAATATTTTTTTTCCGGTTACAAAGCAAGGGTTAACAGCCAAACCAAACTCAATATTTATGGCCCTGATTCTGTAGTTTACAGAAACACCCCATATGTGGTCGTAAACCGCTCTACGGGCACAGGGCAGGGCGCAGAAGGAAAGGAATGCTATACGGTTTTTGGAAGGCAGGTTTTGCTGGACTGTTTTTTTTGACACCATGTCCCATTTGAAGCCCCTCTGATGCACCCCTAGAGTAGAAACTCCATAAAAGTGACCCCATCTAAGAAACTACACCTCTTAAGGTATTCAAAACTGATTTTACAAACGTCGTTAACCCTTTAGGTTTTTCACAAGAGTTATTGGCAAATGGAGATGAAATTTCAGAATTTAAATTTTTTGGCAAATTTTTCATTTTAATCCATTTTTCCCAGTAACAAAGCAAGGGTTAACAGCCAAACAAAACTCAATATGTATGGCCCTGATTCTGTAGTTTACAGAAACACCCCATATGTGGTCGTAAACAGCTGTACGGGCACACGGCAGGGTGCAGAAGGAAAGGAATGCCATACGATTTTTGGAAGGCAGATTTTGCTGGACTGGTTTTTTTTTTACACCATGTCCCATTTGAAGCCCCCGTGATGCACCCCTAGAGTAGAAACTCCAAAAAAAGTCCCCATTTTAGAAACTACGGGATAGGGTGGCAGTATTGTTGGTACTAGTTTAGGGTACATATGATTTTTGGTTGCTCTATATTACACTTTTTGTGAGGCAAGATAACAAGAAATAGCTGTTTTGGCTCCGTTTTTATTTTTTGTTATTTACAACATTCATCTGACAGGTTAGATCATGTGATATTTTTATAGACCAGGTTGTCACGGATGTGGCGATACCTAATATGTATACTTTTTTTTATTTATGTAAGTTTTACACAATAATATCTTTTTTGAAGCAAAAAAAAATCATGTTTTAGTGTTTCCATAGTCTGAGAGCCATAATTTTTTCAGTTTTTGGGCGATTACCTTGGGTAGGGTATGATTTTTGCGGGATGAGATGAAAGTTTTATTGGCACTATTTTGGGGTGCGTGTGACTTTTTGATCGCTTGCTATTACACTTTTTGTGATGTAAGGTGACAAAAAATTGTTTATTTAGCAGTTTTTATTTTACATTTTTTACGGTGTTCATCTGAGGGGTTAGGTCATGGGATATTTTTATAGAGCCGGTCGATACGGACGCGGCGATACCTAATATGTATACTTTTTTTTATTTATGTAAGTTTTACACAATAATATCAATTTTGAAACAAAAAAAAATCATGTTTTAGTGTCTCCATATTCTGAGAGCCATAATTTTTTCAGGTTTTGGGCGATTATCTTAGGTAGAGTCTCATTTCTTGCGGGATGAGATTATGGTTTGATTGGCACTATTTTGGGGTGCATACGACTTTTTGATCGCTTGCTATTACACTTTTTGTGATGTAAGGTGACAAAAAATGGTTTATTTAGCACAGTTTTTATTTTTTATTTTTTACGGTGTTCATCTGAGGGGTTAGGTCATGTGATATTTTTATAGTGCCGGTCGATACGAACGCGGTGATACCAAATATGTATACATTTTTTTTATTTATGTAAGTTTTACACAATAACAGCTTTTTTAAAACAAAAAAAAAGATGTTTTAGTGTCTCCATATTCTGAGACATGTTTTTTTAATTTTTTGGGCGATTGTCTCAGGTAGTGGCTCATTTTTTGCGGGATGAGGTGACGGTTAGATTGGTACTATTTTGGTGGGCAAACGCCTTTTTGATCGCTTGCTGTTGTACTTTTTGTGATGTAAGGTGACAAAAAAATTGTCTATTTAGCACAGTTTTTATTATTTATTTTTTACGGTGTTCATCTGAGGGGTTAGTTCATGTGATATATTTATATAAGTGGTCGATACGGACGCGGCGATACGTAATATGTATACTTTTTTTTCCCCCCTATTTTTTACCAATTTTTTTTTTTACTTTATTTGGGGAAAATTACGTTTTTGTTTATTTTTACTTGAAATTTTTAATTTTTGGGGGGTGGGGAAACTTTATTTTTTCAACTTTTTTTTTCACTTTCTTTTTTGTCCCACTTTGGGACTTGAACTTTTGGGGGTCTAATCCTTTACAATGCATTCCAATACTTCTGTATTGGAATGCATTGGCTGTATGAGTAATACTGTGTGTATTACTCATACAGCTTCCGGCCTGTGAGATCCAGGGAGCTGGATCTCACAGGCTCTTCACCGGAAGGCAGCGCGATGCCTTCCTTAGGCATCGCGCTGCCTTCCATGCCATCGGGTCCCCCCCACAGCCCCATGGGGACCCGATGGCACCGCCGACTACTGCCGCCCGTACAATAAAAAGCCGCAAACCGCAGGTCTGAATTGACCTGCGGCGATCGCCGACACGGGGGGGTCACAGGATCCCCCAGTGCATTTAGCCGTGGTGCCTGCTCAATGATTTTAGCAGGCACCGTGTTCCGATCACCGCCCGCCGGGTGGCGGTGATCGGAACTATAGATGACGTACCGGTACGTCATGGGTTCTTAGTGGGAAGTTTGTGAAGGTGCATGCGATTACGTCAAAGGACGCACCAGAGTTGGTTGAGTGGCTCACTCAGCCTTCCGCTTCTGCACCCTTCTCATCCTCTGTATCTGCACCCTCCTCACTCTCTGCTGTGTGCACCCTTAAAGACACCATCACCACCACTACCACCATAGCCCCTCCACTCGAGTCAGAGGAATTATTTTCCCATCTATTCCCAGACCTTACTGATGCGCAGCCATTCTTGGCATCGGATGAGGAAGAGGAGGTAGCAACGGCCGACGACAGTACCCAGATCAGCCCAAGGAGGGTGGTCTCCGCTGTTGTTGCCTACTCCGAGATCTCTAATGTCAGTGGTTGTGAAGTTGACGATGATGACGTGGCAATGGACGTCACGTGGGTGCCCACAAGAGAGGAAGAGGAGGGGAGTTCAGAGGGAGAGACGGAGCAGCAGATAGGGAGGAGAAGCAGGCAGAACTCACAGTGCACAGGAGGCAAAAAGCAGACTGCAAATGTATCTGGAGCGAGCCATCCACCATGCAACATCACATCTTGTGCTCCCAGGACGCCGGCACATAGCTCCGCAGTGTGTTCTTTTTTTAACGTGTCAGCTGCTGACAATAGTGTTGCCATCTGCAGCCTGTGCTATCAATGCATAAGTTGCGGTAAGCCCAACATTCACCTAGGGGTGACCACCTTAAAAAGGCACCTGAACTGCCATCACCGTGCCCAGTGGGAGCAACACCGTCAGTACCCACAAAGCCACACTCCCAATGTTCCACATCCTGCCTCTTCTCCTTCTCCTCTCTTCTCTTATTTGTCCTCCACTCCACCTCCCACTGTGCCGTCGTCGCATTCACCTGGCAGAAGGCAGGCTTCCATGGCCCAAATGTTCGAGCTTAAAAAGTTGATAACGCCGGATAACCCTCTTGCCCGACGGCTGACCGCTGGCTTGTTGGAACTGCTAGCCTACCAACTACTGCCATATAAACTGGTGGACTTGGAGGCCTTTAGAAAAATTTTGGCCATTGTCACACCGCAATGGAAGGTCCCTGGAGGTAAATATTTATTCGAAAAATGCTGCATTCCTGTTTTGCGGGCGCTGGCAGAGGAATTTCCAATTACAGAGAAACATTTGCGGGTACCAATCCAACAGCGCATGCAAGAAGAGGGCGGTTTGAAGATGTGTTGGTCACTTCGGATATGAGATCCTTCTTGCAGCCAACCCATCAAGAGCCGCCCTCCGGATCCCGCCTCAGGGAACGCCTAAACCGACAGGTGTCAGACTACATCGGGTTAACAGCCGATGTGGACGCTCTGAGAAGCAAGGAACCCCTGGACTACTGGGTGGGCAGGCTTAACCTGTGGCCAGAGCTGGCACAATTTGCCATGGACGTCTTGGCTTGCTCCCCAGTGTCCTGTCAGAAAGGACGTTCTGCGCAGCAGGGGGGATCGTGACTAATAAGCACACTCACCTAGCTCACAACAGTGTGGACTACCTCACATTTCTAAAAATGAATGAGGCATGGATCTTGGAGGAATTCAACACATGTGACGAGTCGACCACGTTTAATTAAATTTCCTCATGACAGCCCACAAATATCCGCCACCACCTAGAACAAATAATGGTCTCTGTCTTAGGTAAATAAAGCTGCATAAAAGGCCTTTTCTGTCCGTTGAATGCCTAATGTTTTGGGCCTCGGAGGAATTCAACACCTGGGACGACCATGTGTTTCAACTATTATCATTAGGGCTTTTTTCAAGAGGGGGGATTTCAAGAGTTCTTTTAAACATATGTATTTGACCTGTATTTGTACTGGCCTTCAGTAAAATTGATATCCATTGACCGTCTAATAGACCTTCAGCCACATAATCACTTGATCTTTTCTGTACGGTGAATGCATAATTTTTGGGGCCTGTAATACACTGGTCTGCAGTTAAATTGATATCCAATGACCGTGTAATCTACCTCCAGCCACATACTTACTTGTTCTTTTCTATACGCTGAATGCATAATTTATGGAGCCTGCAGTACACTGGCCTGCTGTAAAATTGATATCCAATGACCGTGTAATCTACCTCCAGCCTAATACTTACTTGTTCTTTTCTGTATGCTGAATGCATAATTTTTGGGGCCTGTAGTTCACTGGGCTTCTGTAAAATTGATATCCAATGACCGTGTAATCTACCTCCAGCGACATACTTATTTGTTTTTTTCTGTACGCTGAATGCATAATTTTTGGGGCCTGTAGTCCACTGGCCTGCTGGAAAATTGATATCCAATGACTGCATAATGTACCTCAAGCCACATAATCAGAATTTCTTTTATGTCAGGTGAATGCCTAATTTTTAAGGCCCGTACTCCCGTGGCCTAAAATAAAAAATTTCTAGGCTCCGACAGGGCACATTTAAGAAAATTTCCCATTAAGACGTATAAAAATGTCCCCTGATTAGGACATATATTTTTTGTTGGAATTTTTGTCATTGATACCCCTCTAGTATGTCAATGTCCATGTTGTTGGACTATTTGTGCACTTCTACTAAGTATTTGGTGGCTACAAATATGAGCTGAAGGTTTTTCAGGTTCACCTGCCATTAAAGTGAATGGGGCCCGCCGCGAACTTGCAGTTCAATCGCGTTAGTGAACCGTCTCTGCCGATGTTCGTCCATCACTACTCACAGTATTATTTCACTACCAAAGTAGACACCCAATGCGTGTTACTGCAAGGCACAGTGTTCTACACCACTATAAAGGCCAGGAAATAGCCATATTTTTACGCGATTCGCCGCGAATAAATTCGGATTGAAACTAATTTTTCTGAAAAATTCGAGCAACTCTAGTCGTGACATAGGCGGGGAAGCAGACAGGCCCAGAGGCCCATCTCATTCATCATTTTCTATGCCTGGTTTAGGCATAGAAAATGGTCTGAATATAAGACAGCAAGGAAGCTGTATTACATTTAGAATTGGCGGTGGATACGCTGAATATATGAGGAGGCCGGCACCAATTCATTAGTGATGAGCGGCATAGGCAATATTCGTTTTCGTGATATTTTGTGAATTTTTCGCATAATATTCGCAATAAATTCTAGAATTCTAGAATTTATGATCTCCAGTAATTTTTTTCACGATTGCGTAAATCAACACTAATGATGCGCATATTTTTTGCGCAATACATGCATCTTCACATTTTATCAGGTCTGAGTAGATATTACTAATTGGTGCACTAAGTATTGTTGTGACATCACAGCACTATGTCTGTAGCATGTTTGTATAGTCAGCAGAGAAACAGTAATTCCTATCACATTACCTAACACCCTGCACTGGAACCTATCATCTACACTATATCAGGATATAACCTACAGTACACTGACTATCTCCCACTAACTCTCTGTATTATATATATGAGCTAACTAACTATCTAATCTAATTGGATAAGGAATAGGATCCAGATGAAAGCACAGAGCACAGCAATGTCACTGCTCTCTCTCTCAGAACTGCAAAAAACAGCAAAAAATTGCTGCTGGGGAGTTTCTTATATAGTAAATTGGTAGGAAACTTTCCTATTGGTTGCTAGGGATGTTGCTAAGCTCTGACAAAGATATTGCAGCCTTCTCATTGGCCCACAAGCAAGAAGGGAGGTTACTGATAAAAAAAAAATCTTGAATATTTGCGATTACGAATATATAGCACTATATTCTACATCTTTGCAAATTCTCGATGTATCGATATTCGCGATAAAAATTTGTGATTAGAATATTCGCGATCAACAGTACTCTTCATAAATGTACCCCATGGTTTACATTTTTATACCTGAACATCTACTTATGTAATGTCCCGGAGTGCCATTACAACTCCTTGGCACCTTGCTACCACTTCCTATAGGCTAATATAAAGTGTCATCTAATGCAGTAGTGTATTCATCTTCATCGTGCAAATTTATTCATGTAAAACAGTTATGTTCATGTAATTGCCTGGTTTCCCACTAGGTAGCAGCAACATTTGGCAGTGCTAGTTCCAGGGAATGGACTGGATAGTCCATTCTCTCTCTCCCTCTAGAGGGAGAAGAAGGAGAGGAGGAGTTAGCTAGTGAGGGGTGAGTCTAGCTTGTCCCCTCCTGGGGAGAGGTTGTGTGAGAGAGACCAGACGTACCCCCTCATGGGGAAGGCAGCAGACCTGGTCCCTGCTGGACAGGTTCTGTTAGTCCTACGCCAGCCTTATCACTGGAGGTTGTGCAACACCAAGCAAAAGCAAGCTTGACGTACTCTAAGCCAGGACAAGAAGTTCATATGATTATCTACAGTAAGAAACTGACTACTGACATAGCTGAGCTGAAAGAGCTACAGAGAGGATACAGCAGAGGAGAGTTTGTTGCAGAGAGAAGTATTTGCCTGCCATTTGCCTGCTGAAACCTATTGATGACCAAGATAAAGTCTGGAAACTGTATGGAATACCATTTATGCCAAGTAAAGCAACTGTTCAACTGTTTACCAAGTCTGGACTCAACTTTGTTCTACACCATCCAAGTTCACCTACCCCTTTTTGCACTGCTCCAAACCACACCACATCTGGGATCCACAAATATCCAGGTAGGAACACCATGACATGTGTAAATAACATTTACAGATACTGTAGGCCACCCTGCACCACTCTGGCAATCCTACCCTGGGTACCAACATTACCATCTACAAAAGGGAGCCTTGTGCTTCCGCTGCTTAACCGCAGCTGGCATCGCGTTTACTTGATCTATAAGAGAGACATATTTTGTAGAAACCTCCTAAGGGGCAAGGGATACCCCAGGCGTGGCCTATTGGGACGATACACATACAGTATGTGATTTATACCATCATACATCTATATTATTTTTTTGTGTCGTTTGGCACTACAACATTTTTGGTCAACTAATGTTGACTTGGTGGTGGTTTCTATCCCTGGTTAGGGCCATCTAAGAGGTTCCTGACATGGGATTTAGATAAGGCTTTATAGGAAAGTATATAGGGTGAATGTCCCTTTCATGACTGACCTATCCCTGTAGCCCAATATTACGTTTTATGTGGTGGTGGTGCTATGACTTTGATCTTGACTGCTCTATTACTATTATCAGACTCCTCAGTGGTTGGCTGGTTGGAACTGTAATAAACTGTTTTTACTCCCTCTTGTCCACAAATTACTTCTATAGATGAGGGGATTTTGTTGTCTTCTGCCAATGTCTGTGCTTGTCTCTGTGGTTAAACTTGTGGGTAGTTTAGTCCCTGGATCTTCTTTAGGTAAAAACTCTATTTTAGTTGGTGATGTAACCCTGTTGGGATTACCCTCTTGATGTTTAAACATTATAGGATTATAAGATCCTGTGGCCGTTCATCTTCTTTAGGATAGTGCCAGATTTCTAGAGGCCTATACCGTCTGCATCACTGCTACTCTCAACAATATGTGACTGTTTGGAGACCACAACCTGACAATCTGGCATGAAAAATACAATCCTTTCAGGGGTTAAAGGTGAAGCACATGGAGATTGCTTAGACTCCATGCCCCAGTCTATTCAGAGCCAGTGGCTTACAGTATTCACATCTCATCCAGAGAACTGTGGTCCCCTTCCCCCGATGGTGCGGCAGGTCGAGCATGTGTCCTGTCGCTCCATTCATTCTCTATGAGGGACCATCAGAAATAGGCAAGTCTAATAGAGCGGCCTGCAAAATTAAGGAAATGAAAGCTGTGCTTTTGTGATTGGTAGGAATCCCAACGATCAGTCTCTTACTAGTTAGTTATTCCCTGTCAATTTCAAAACTTGGCATTACCCCTTTAAAAAAAATACGATACACCTCCTAAATATTTTATGTTTTGCATATACTTAAGGCATAGTTTTTTGCTGTATTGAGTAGTCTTTGTTATGCGAAATAGCATCAAATGTTGACCATGCATGGGCTGAAGAAAGCTTTACTTCTGATGTTGTCAATAAATCAGGTATTAAAGGGGTTTTCTGAAATCTAATATTAATCACCTATCCACAGGATAGATCATCAATATCTGATTGGTGGGTGTCTGACACAGGATCTCTCTCGATCAGCTGTCTGATGCAGCAGCAGTGCTTGGAACATACAGAGAGGGGTCCCCTGCTTGGGATACCCTCTGCTTGTTATAGGAGAGAGCCAGTATCCATCAGATCCTGTCTGTCCATTAATGGCATGGTTAACCACTCACTTGAATGACACGCATAACCACAGGTAAATGTTTGGGTAGCCATAGCATCTCACAGCTTTTGGCAAAATTTGGAGCAAGTATGCATGTTGCTGATCTCACTTTCTTCACCTCATTTGTCTCAGCCATCCCCTTTCAGTTAAGTCCAGGCAAAGTAATTAAATAGTATGCATTGATGGTGCAGAGATTTTGTTCTGCTCAATGATGTCCCTGTAGATTAGCCAGGCAAGCAAGAATTTGAAGGACAGCTCCATACTGTATCTACGGTACTTAGTGAAAATCGGAAAAATGTATTTGTGCAACTTAAATATATCCTGCTTTGTGTAGGTTGCAATAATACCACCATTCAGTACTTTCACTTTTAAATTGTTCTTTTCTTATGTGGTTTTGTGACACCTTAATGACCCATGAAGGATCAAACAAGCAATTATATAAAATGTAAAACTGAAAGAACCAGTATGTAGCACAGAGCTCTGCTAATGGCAATGGGAGCTATAATACACTTCAAGGAATGTATTTTCGGTTTTTAGACGTTTGATGTAGATTTGACTTGGGAGAAATTTATTTGATTTTTTTTTTCTATAATTGTACAAGCACTGAAAGACCCGGCATGTGACAGCTGCTGAAGGTAGGACTTTGGTCCAATCTACTGTTTAGCAGATATTTTTCAAGGGAAATGTCAAGATTCAAGACAGATTGTTAAGACACTTGTTAAAGGAAAAAATGCTTTTTCTGATGAAATTAGTTACTTATAAGGGTTTCTTCAAATTCCCCAAAAAGGCACCACCAGATCCAGTCCTTTCACTAAGACCTTTAGTACTGAATTGTAGATTTCTCTTGCAAGATACCAGTTAGAGATGAGCGAATCGAAATGGATGAAGTGGAATTCGATGCGAATTTCAGGAAAAATTTGATTTGCACCGAATCCGAATTTCCTCACACTTTGTGGTAACAAATCGCATTTTTTTCCTAAAATGGCTGCTGCACGTGTGAGGACATGGATCAAGGAACCCTGGGAAGGCGGGATCACCCATAATCCTACGCATGCAGCCAATCAGCATCCAGCCCTGTGATGTCACAGCCCTATAAATAGCCTCAGCCATCTTGGATTCTGCCATATTCCAGTGTACTTAGTGCAGGAAGAGACATCAGCAGGTGCTAGGGACAGTGCTAGAAAAAAACTTCAATGTGCTAAAAAAACTATTTACAAGTGCAGGGAAAGATTATTCAAGGTGTAGGGAAAGGATAGGGAGGAATCATTACACAGCATTTATGTTGAACAGGGTTTAGTAAGGGAGGTTACAGCCTGGGTAATAGGAACAATTCTATTGCACCTTGCTGCACTGACTGGGGATCCAAATTGCCATTATACAGCTCTGTAATTCCAGCAAACATTTTTTGTTATTGGGGTGCAAGTATTGTTTGATTCAGCCACTAACAGGCTTTATGACAATGAAATATTTCTACGTTTTATTTGCACTAGTGCGGTGCAGTTATACGTTCTAAAGCATTTTTTGCCTTGAGAAAAAAATGGCTTATAAGCCGTTTTGTGGTGAAGTGCTCAAAATACAGCACTTTATGTTGTGTATTAGTGGCAAAAGAAAAATATATTTGCCTTTCAGCGGTGGAGTTAAATGTTCTAAAGCCTTTTGTGGCATGTATTAATGGAAAAGTAAAATATATTTGCCATTCAGCGGTGCAGTTATATGTTCTAAAGCCTTTTGTGGCATGTATCAGTGCAAAAGAAAAATATATTTGCCGTTCAGTGGTGCAGTTATATGTTCTACAGCCCTTTTTGTCATGTAATAATGGCAAAATAAAAACATATTTGCCAGTCAGTGATGCAGTTATATGTTCTAAAGCCTTTTGTGGAGGGTATTAGTGGCAAAATAAAAATATATTTGCCAGTCAGTGATGCAGTTATATGTTCTACAGCCCTTTTTGTTGTGCAATAGTCGCAAAATAAAAATATATTTGCTGTTCAGCGGTGTAGTTACATGTTCTAAAGCCTTTTGTGGCATGTATTAGTGGCAAAAGTAAAATATATTTGCCTTTCAGTGGTGCAGTTATATGATATAAAGCCCTTTTTGTTGTGTAATAGTGGCAAAAGAAAAATATATTTGCCGTTCAGCAGTGCAGTTATATGTTCTAAAGACTTTTGTGGCATGTATAAGTGGAAAAAGAAAAATATTTTTGCCGTTCAGCAGTGCAGTTAAATGTTCTAAAGCCTTTTGTAGTGTGTATTATTGGCAAAACTAAAATATATTTGCCGTTCAGCAGTGCAGTTATATGTTCTACAGCCCTTTTTGTCGTGCAATAGTCATGAAATAAAAATATATTTGCTGTTCAGCGGTGCAGTTATATGTTCTAAAGTCTTTTGTGGTATTATAAGTGAAAAAAGAAAAATATATTTGCCGTTCAGGTGTAGTTATATGATATAAAGCCATTTTTGTCATGTAATAGTGGCAAAATAAAAATATATTTGCTGTTCAGCGGTGCAGTTATATGTTCTAAAGTCATTTGTGGCATGTATAAGTGGAAAAAGAAAAATATTTTTGCCGTTCAGCAGAGCAGTTATATGTTCTAAAGCCTTTTGTGGCGTGTTTTAGTTGCAAAAGAAAAATATATTAGCCGTTCAGTGGTGCTGTTATATGTTCTACAGCCCTTTTTGTCGTGTAATAGTAGCAAAATTAAAACATATTTGCCGGGACACTGTGCAGTTATATGTTCTAAAGCCTTTTGTGGTGTGTATTATTAGCAAAAGTAAAATATATTTGCCGTTCAGCAGTGCAGTTATATGTTCCACAGCCCTTTTTGTTGAGCAATAGTTACAAAATAAAAATATATTTGCAGTTCAGCAGTGCAGTTATATGTTCTAAAGCCTTTTGTGGCGTGTATTAATTGCAAAAGTAAAATATATTTATCGTTCAGCGGTACAGTTATTTGATATAAAACCCTTTTTATTGTGTCATAGTGGCAAAATAAAAATATATTTGCCGGTCAGCGGTTTAGGTATATGTTCTAAAGTCTTTTGTGGTGTGTATAAGTGGAAAAAGAAAAAAATATTTCCCGTTCAGGTGTAATTATATGATATCAAGCCATTTTTGTCGTGTAATAGTGGCAAAATAAAAATACATGTGCCAGTCAGCAGTGCAGTTATATGTAGGGATGAGCGAACCCGAACTGTATAGTTCGGGTTCGTACCGAATTTTGGGGTGTCCGTGACACGGACCCGAACCCGAACATTTTCGTAAAAGTCCGGGTTCGGGTTCGGTGTTCGGCGCTTTCTTGGCGCTTTTTGAAAGGCTGCAAAGCAGCCAATCAACAAGCGTCATACTACTTGCCCCAAGAGGCCATCACAGCCATGCCTACTATTGGCATGGCTGTGATTGGCCAGTGCAGCATGTGACCCAGCCTCTATTTAAGCTGGAGTCACGTAGCGCCGCACGTCACTCTGCTATGATCAGTATAGGGAGAGGTTGCAGCTGCGACGTTAGGGCGAGATTAGGCAGATTAACTCCTCCAAAAGACTTCATTCTGTGATCGATCTGCAGCTGTGGATCATTGAAGTGCTATTATTGACTTGCTCACTTTTTTGAGGCTGCCCAGAGCGTTTTTAGATCACTTTTTTTCTGGGGTGATCGGCGGCCATTTTGTGACTTGTGGTGCGCCAGCACGAGCTATCACCAAGTGTATTTAACCATCGATAGTGTGGTTATTTTGTGCTATATCCTACATCAGCTGCAGGCTGAGCCTGTGTCACCGAAGTGCATTTAACCATCAACAGTCTGGTTATTTTTTGGCCATATACTACATCAGCTGCAGGCTGAGCCTGTGTCACCGAAGTGCATTTAACCATCGACAGTCTGATTATTTTTTGGCCATATACTACATCTGGTGCAGGCTGAGCCTGTGTCACCCAAGTGCATTTAACCATCAACAGTGTGGTTATTTTTTGGCCATATATTACATCAGGGGCAAGTTGAGCCTGTCACCCAGCGCCTAAAAAATAGACCTGACATTTCTATTCAACCAAATCTGTACTGTTTTAGCTGGTCAAGTTATTTGTAGTGACCGTAAAAGCACACTTTTTTTTCTGGGTTGAAAAACCATTCCCAAATTTGCCATTCTCAAAATAACTAGTTTCTGGTATTTGAGGCCTACTTGAAATCTATCCCAAAAAGAATATCTTACATTGAAGGTACTGATAGTGTCATTCAGAAAAACCTAAGACACACGCTAGCGTGCTGATAGAAATCTGATTCTGTGATTAAACCTATACCTGTCACACAGCGCAAAAAAAAAACAGGCCTCACATCTCTATTTAACCAAATCTGTACTGTTTTAGCTGGTCAAGTTATTTGTAGTGACCGTAAAAGCACACTTTTTTTTCTGGGTTGAAAAACTATTCCCAAATTTGCCATTCTCAAAATAAGTGGTAGGCAATTAAGAGTGCCGCATTTGTGTGAGGGGAGGCGGGGCGTTCACTATTTAAACCTGGCCCTCCTCCCCCCACTTGTCGGTTCGAACGATTTCGAATCGGCTTGTGGGTTGGTGCCAGAGAAGGGCATGCGTCACTGGAGGATCGGGGGATCGGCTGCGTCGAGCTCGTTGCTACGGTGATTAGGAAGGCAGGGTGGCTTGCACACCCGTCTCGCTATGTATAACATGTGGGGCTGCCGAGCGTGCCGCCGGTCCCCAGCTGCGCTGGAGACTGCCCGCACTCCCGATCGCTTCCGGCACCCCGAGACAGGCACCCCGATCCGCTCCAGGCCCTGCGCTAAGCACCCCCGCTCCCACATGCAGCGTCCCCCAGGCAGGCACCCCTCACCTGTGGCTCAGCAGCGACGGGTCACGACGTCCGCTCGCATACCCTGAGCATCGGTCACGCCGGCCGTCGGCTCCACGACGCAGCGTTATATATCACTCACTCCCGTATCAGAACGTTCCGCCTTAGAGGAAAACGCCGTCCGCTCACACAGGGATCTATTCATTAGCTGCAATCAGTAAGCGGAGGTCCAGCTGCAGGATCAGGGGACGGAAGCCGAAACCTATAGGCGATTAATACGCCGCGGCTTTCCCTGTACAAATAGTCGATAGCGGTGGGCACGGGATGCAATGTTCCACATGGCGGAGCGCAAATCCCTCACAGCCGATCCTGATGCACGTTCTCCTGGTAATTACAATTAGCGAGGCTGTTAAGGTGGACATGCTTATGTGACTTTCAGTCATGTCTAGGAATCCGCTGCAGAATAAACTCATCTTCTTTACTGCGCCAAACTCAGGCAAGACAAGATAAGCAGATACTCAGACATGTGCACTGTATAACAAGTTAGGATTTCAATGGTTAATTCTAACCTAGAAGGGAATCACTGGCTTGCTGCGCTCCAGCAGGTCCTGGCTTGAGAGAGGGCGGGGGATGGTCGACACCTACAGGCCCATACTGGTACTGCAGTCCAGGTGCAGGGCTCCTCTGCTCAGGCACAGTGGCTAGGTACTAAGGCAGGAGTATAAAAAATAAAAAAAAATATTTAAATAAAATTTGGAATATGTTCAAGGATCAAATATAAAGAGGGCTTCAAGGAGGGGGGCTGGCCACGTCACTTTGCGCACGCAGCCGGGCCGCCCGTAAGCCCATACGGTCAGTCAGGGGGTTGGTTCGGGCGCAGTCACAATAATCCGGTGGTTAGCTAGGGAGCGGTGGCATGAGTGAAGTGTCGCCCAGCTGGCGTGCGCTCACTCACACGTCTGTTCTTGGTTGTTCAGGTCCACAGGTGGTGGGCTAACTTACAATACTGTGGGGTTCGTGGCTGTCATGGCCGCCAGGTGAGTCAGGGGTGGTGCATGCGGGGGCCAACCCCCTCTTTTCTCCTGCATAGGCTTGAGGGACGGGGGATGGTGGACTATTATGTCCAGGCCTCTGGCGCATCTCTTACAGGGTGGCGCCTACAGTCGTGGCCTTTGGTGGGGGGGAAAAGAAAAAAAAATAAAATAATAATAATAATAATGGTATAGATAGGAATGTTGCTTTGCCAGGTCTGTCACGACTACAGACTCCTTATAAAGCCCTGCCACGACTGCAGGCATCAGTCTGTCACGACTACAGACCCGCTCTAAAGCCCTGCCACGACTGCAGGCAACAGTCTGTCACGACTACAGACCCGTTATAAAGCCCTGCCACAACTGCAGGCATCAGTCTGTCTCGACTATAGACTCGTTATAAAGTCCTGCCACGACTGCAGGCATCAGTCTGTCACGACTACAGACCCGTTATAAAGCCCTGCCACGACTGCAGGCATCAGTCTGTCACGACTACAGACTCGTTATAAAGTCCTGCCACGACTGCAGGCATCAGTCTGTCACGACTACAGACCCGCTCTAAAGCCCTGCCACGACTGCAGGCACAAATCCGTTACGACTACAGACTCATTATTAAGACCGGCCACGACTGCAGGCATTAGTCTCATGTCAACAGACTCATGAGGTAATACTACCACGTCTACAGGCGATGGTCCGTTACCGCTACTCTCGATGTAGGGTCCCCTCACGACTACAGGGGCTAGTCGGTCACATCCACAGACTCGGTCGCACTCCCGTTAACTACAGGCACTGGGTGGGCATCTACGGGTAGTTGCGTCACGACTACGCACGTGGGTCAGCCACGGCCTGGGAGGTCAGCCTTCACGGTCACAGGTAGGTCCAGTTAGGCTTCAGTCTCCCAGCGGGTTCCAGTCACAATAACCAGCCCCTAGGTGAGGGGGGGCACTCCCGCACCGGCGCACAATGCCAGGGAGCTGTGCGGCTCCTCACGCGGCACACGGTTCAAACCAGCGGGGGCCGGGGCCCACGGTAAAGGAAGGGCTCCCTCTGATCCGGTGCACATTGCCAGGGAGTGGCGCTGCTCCCCACGCGGTACGAGTGTCCAGCCGGCGGTGGGTCGGCCCTAGCTGAGGAGGGGGGCTCCCCCGCACTGGTGCATTCTGCCAGGGAGCAGCGTGAGCTCCCCACGCGGCTGGGGGTAAAGGCTCCTCATCTTCAATAAAGTCTGGCACGGGCCGCCGTGCCGTTAGGTAGGCAGGGATCAGGGGAAGGAGTACTTGGCTCGGTCAGAGGGAGCAGATCATAGGCGGTGGCTTCCTGCTGCCGGCCGTACATTAGGTTCCAAGGGGGTTATTTAGGCACAGGATGTTAGTTAGTCCGTGCAGGTGATCTGCGTTATACCATGCTATTCATGCTCGTACTCAGAGCTGTGCCCATACGGGAGCTGCTTAAGTGGTTGATAGTGAAAAAAATAAAATAAAATAAATAAATACATTTTTGAGTCTCTCACGCAGAGCTTCTCCGTTTTAGGTTACACATATGACTCCGCCATCTGAGTCTCTCACGCATGGCTTCTCCGTGTTAGTTTTACACATACGGATCTGCCATTAGAGTCTCTCATGCATGGCTTCTCCGTTTTAGGTTTACACTTATGACTCCGCCATTAGAGTCTCTCATGCATGGCTTCTCCGTTTTAGGTTACACATGTGACTCCGTCATTAGAATCTCTCACGCATGGCTGCTCCGTTTTAGGTTTACACATATGACTCCGCCATTAGAATCTCTCACGCATGGCTGCTCCGTTTTAGGTTTACACATATGTCTCCGCCATTAGAGTCTCACGCATGGCTTCCCCGTTTTAGGTTACACATATGACTCCGCCATCTGAGTCTCACGCATGGCTTCTCCGTTTTAGGTTTACACATATGACTCCGCCATTAGAGTCTCTCACGCATGGCTTCCCCGTTTTAGGTTACACATATGACTCCGCCATTAGAGTCTCTCACGCATGGCTTCTCCGTTTTAGGTTACACATATGACTCCGCCATTAGAGTCTCTCACGCATGGCTTCTCCGTTTTAGGTTTACACTTATGACTCCGCCATTAGAGTCTCTCACGCATGGCTTCTCCGTTTTAGGTTACACATGTGACTCCGTCATTAGAATCTCTCACGCATGGCTGCTCCGTTTTTGGTTTACACATATGACTCCGCCATTAGAATCTCTCACGCATGGCTGCTCCGTTTTAAGTTTACACATATGTCTCCGCCATTAGAGTCTCACGCATGGCTTCTCCGTTTTAGGTTACACATATGACTCCGCCATCTGAGTCTCACGCATGGCTTCTCCGTTTTAGGTTTACACATATGACTCCGCCATTAGAGTCTCTCACGCATGGCTTCCCCGTTTTAGGTTACACATATGACTCCGCCATTAGAGTCTCTCACGCATGGGTTCTCCGTTTTAGGTTACACATATGACTCCGCCATTAGAGTCTCACGCATGGCTTCCCCGTTTTAGGTTACACATATGACTCCGCCATCTGAGTCTCACGCATGGCTTCTCCGTTTTAGGTTTACACATATGACTCCGTCATTAGAATCTCTCACGCATGGCTTCCCCGTTTTAGGTTACACAAATGACTCCGCCATTAGAGTCTCTCATGCATGGCTTCTCCGTTTTAGGTTACACATATGACTCCGCCATTAGAGTCCCTCACGCAGAGCTTCTCCGTTTTAGTTTTACACATATGACTCCGCCATTAGTCTCTCACGCATGGCTCCGCCATTAGTCTCTCACGCATGGCTTCTCCGCTTTAGGTTTACACACAGGACTCCGCCATTAGAGTCTCTCACGCATGGAGATTAAAAAAAAAAAAAAAAAAAGGGGGGCCTATCACTCACCTATTGGGCTTTGTCGGGGTTTTTGCCACTCTCAATTAAACCTGTCCTATAGCATTGTTAACTATACCTGGCAGGTATTCAGCACCATTGGTACATCCTACATCCGGACCTACCGTCACTCTTCTCCGCCCACCCGATCAAAGCGGCGTTGAAGGGTTTGCGCAAGATGTCTGTTGTGAAACGACATGGGCGTCAGCCATTTACCGGTAGCTTGTTCAGGCCGTGACAGGCAAACTGCAGGGGCAAACCGTTCGGGCCACAGGTTAGCGCTCTGGTAGAAACAGCCTTGTACCTGGCCTTCCATGGATTCCTCAGGTCAGGCGAGCTCATGGGCACCAATACGCTGGCTGGGTGCCTGCGGAAAGGTCAGCTCATCTGGCGCGGGTCCATCTATGTCCTCACCTTGGCCTCGTCCAAGACGTCACGGCCGGGGCAACAAGTGGCGGTCAGATACTTTCCCACGGACAGCAGATGGTGTCCGGTGCAGGCCTTGGAGGCTTGGCTGCGTAGTATTTAGTCCAAGCGGCATGTTCTCCCGTACTCGAACTAGGCAATGCCCGGCTAACCTCCGCGGCCTTTCTTACGTACATTCAGGTTAGTTGACAGGTTCAGGGGTCGGTCCTCGCTGGATCACAGGACATTCCTTCCGCATGGGCGCGGCAGCGGCGGCGTCCATGCATTAGGTGCCAGTACATGTCATCAAACGGTTGGGTCGTCGCAGTTCCGCGTGTTCCATGCGTAATATCCCGGATCCTTATACGAAATATCATTGGCTTTCGAGTTTTGGTCTGTAGTTTCTGTTATCAAGTTTTCTAACTCCTATGCATGGTTCTTTTGGCCCCTTTAGGCTACCCTTCGATAAGCAGTTCCGGCATAACTCTGCTGCTTCTAGGTTGGGGGGGTGGAGTATAGGCTTAGGTAGGGTACCCTCTCAGCATGAGCCGATCCGAGCACAAGTGGTAGGCAATTAAGAGTGCCGCATTTGTGTGAGGGGAGGCGGGGCGTTCACTATTTAAACCTGGCCCTCCTCCCCCCACTTGTCGGTTCGAACGATTTCAACCCACCCAGGAGCCCTCCCTTCTTTCAGGTCTCATCATTGGGGTAGCCCCCTTTAGGCTACCCTTCGATAAGCAGTTCCGGCATAACTCTGCTGCTTCTAGGTTGGGGGGGTGGAGTATAGGCTTAGGTAGGGTACCCTCTCAGCATGAGCCGATCCGAGCACAACTAGTTTCTGGTATTTGAGGCCTACTTGAAATCTATCCCAAAAAGGATATCTTACATTGAAGGTATTGATAGTGTCATTCAGAAAAACCTAAGACACACGCTACCATGCAGATAGAAGTCTGATTCTGAGATTAAACCTTAACCTGTCACAAAGTGCAAAAAAAACAGGTCTCACATTTCTATTCAAGCAAATCTGTACTGTTTTAGCTGTTCAAGTTATTTGTAGTGACCGTAAAAGCACACTTTTTTTTCTGGGTTGAAAAACTATTCCCAAATTTGCCATTCTCCAAATAACTAGTTTCTGGTATTTGAGGCCTACTTGAAATCTATCCCAAAAAGGATATCTTACATTGAAGGTATTGATAGTGTCATTCAGAAAAACCTAAGACACACGCTATCGTGCAGATAGAAGTCTGATTCTGAGATTAAACCTTAACCTGTCACACAGTGCAAAAAAAAAACAGGTCTCACATTTCTATTCAAGCAAATCTGTACTGTTTTAGCTGCTCAAGTTATTTGTAGTGACCGTAAAAGCACACTTTTTTTTCTGGGTTGAAAAACTATTCCCAAATTTGCCATTCTCAAAATTGTGGTGAACGGGAACAATGAGGAAAACATCTAATAAGGGACGCGGACGCGGACGTGGACATGGACATGGACATGTGTCACGACCCTTGGTCATGGTCGTGACTCCTTGGGAGCCGCATGCAGTTACCCGCGGTTTTGGTGTTGTGTCAACCGCAGCTGGGGGCACTTGGTGGTTTGCCTCAGGTGCGGTTGCCGCGGATAACAAGCATGCGTGCGGTTGCCCTTGGCAACGTGTTTTATGTGCACTCCCTTTGTCTGTTTGTGGTGCACTAGGTCATGTGTTGTATGCACGGAGACACCTTCCTTTACCTGCGGTTGTCCGCGGCAACGTTGTTGTTGTGTGCATGTGGTGGCAGGGTCTCGGCCTGCTGGCTGTTCCCCAGAACATTCCTGCCACGCATGCCGTTGCTGGCGGTAACAGGTGAGTGTGTTTGTGTGTTTCTTAGTTTGTGTGCACTTCCCCTTATATGTGAGTTTTCCCTTCTGTGTGCTGGAAGGGTTAACTTCCTTCCCAGTGTGTGTGATGTCACTGGGTGTGGTTGACCGGTGGGTGTGGCCTTTTGGCCTATATAGCCTGAGTCTCTTGCAGGCTTCAGTAGGTTGCTTCAGCCCTGCTAGCTGGAGCAGCCTCCTGTGTATTTTACCATCTACCAGTGGGGGCCTCCCTTCTGGTCATAAAACTATTGTTACACGGTGTTATCTAGGTGTGTGTGGGGTTTCTGTATCATTGCAGCTTATGGTCCGGGTCCCTGTGGGATGTCTGTGTGTGCTGTCATTGTTGGTGTCCTGAACTAACAGCACCTGCACATGGGTTCTTGGTTGTGTTGCTCTGTGACAGGTGAGTGTTGTGTTGATTGCGTTTGCCTGTCACTGCCATAAGGTGTTTACTGTTTCCCCTTGTTGCTTGGCCATTGAGACTCCTGCTCCTCCGTGCCAAGGAGGAGTAGGTCGTCTCACCCAGCTCCTAAGTCAGGGATCGGCGGAGGGTCAGCAGGGATCCGAGGTTCCTGAGTATGGGCCCTCCTACCATCAAGGTTGGCCCATGCAGGTAGGAGACAGGGTCAGAGTTAGGGACGTAACAGGAGGTGACCTGCTCCCTAATTCTGTGTTGTTTGGCCAAGTGGTAACCCTACCATCTCCTGGCACCGCACGGCTGGGGGTTTCCCCCACCACCAGCCGTGACAACATGGTCGTGGTGGTGTTAGTGGACCCTCTGGTGCTGGGAGAGGACGTGGCCGTTCTGCAACAGCCACACGTCCTAGTGTACCAACTACCTCAGGTCCCAGTAGCCGCCAGAATTTACAGGGATATTTGGTGGGGCCCAATGCCGTTCTAAGGATGGTAAGGCCTGAGCAGGTACAGGCATTAGTCAATTGGGTGGCCGACAGTGCATCCAGCACGTTCACATTATCTCCCACCCAGTCTTCTGCAGAAAGCGCACAGATGGCGCATGAAAACCAAGCCCATCAGTCTGTCACATCACCCCTATGCATATCAGGGAAACTGTCTGAGCCTCAAGTTATGCAGCAGTCTCATATGCTGTTTGAAGACTCTGCTGCCAGGGTTTCCCAAGGGCATCCACCTAGCTCTTCACCAGGGGTGGAAGAGATAGAATGCACTTACGCACAACCACTTATGTTTCCTGATGATGAGGACATGGGAATACCACCTCAGCACGTCTCTGATGATGACGAAACACAGGTGCCAACTGCTGCGTCTTTCTGCAGTGTGCAGACTAAACAGGAGGTCAGGGGTCAAGACTGGGTGGAAGACGATGCAGGGGACGATGAGGTCCTAGACCCCACATGGAATGAAGGTCGTGCCACTGACTTTCACAGTTCGGAGGAAGAGGCAGTGGTGAGACCGAGCCAACAGTGTAGCAAAAGAGGGAGCAGTGGGCAAAATCAGAACACCCGCCGCCAAGGGACTCCGCCTGCTACTGACCGCCGCCATCTGGGACCGAGCACCCCAAAGGCAGCTTCAAGGAGTTCCCTGGCATGGCACTTCTTCAAACAATGTGCTGACGACAAGACCCGAGTGGTTTGCACGCTGTGCCATCAGAGCCTGAAGCGAGGCATTAACGTTCTGAACCTTAGCACAACCTGCATGACCAGGCACCTGCATGCAAAGCATGAACTGCAGTGGAGTAAACACCTTAAAAACAAGGAAGTTACTCAGGCTCCCCCTGCTGCCTCTTCTGCTGCTGCTGCCTCGGCCTCTTCTGCTGCTGCCGCCTCGGCCTCTTCTGCTGCTGCTGCCGCCGCCTCGGCCTCTTCCTCTGCCTCTGGCGGAACGTTGGCACCTGCCGCCCAGCAAACATGGGATGTACCACCAACACCACCACCTGCGTCACCAAGCATCTCAACCATGTCACACGGCAGCGTTCAGCTCTCCATCTCACAAACATTTGAGAGAAAGCGTAAATTCCCACCTAGCCACCCTCGATCCCTGGCCCTGAATGCCAGCATTTCTAAACTACTGGCCTATGAAATGCTGTCATTTAGGCTGGTGGACACACACAGCTTCAAACAGCTCATGTCACTCGCTGTCCCACAGTATGTTGTTCCCAGCCGCCACTACTTCTCCAAGAGAGCCGTGCCTTCCCTGGACAAACAAGTGTCCGATAAAATCAAGTGTGCACTGCGCAACGCAACAGATACGTGGACCAGTAAGCACGGCCAGGGACGCTATATCTCCCTAACTGCACACTGGGTAAATGTAGTGGCGGCTGGGCCACAGGCGGAGAGCTGTTTGGCGCACGTCCTTCCGCCGCCAAGGATCGCAGGGCAACATTCTTTGCCTCCTGTCTCCTCCTCCTCCTACTCAGCTTCCTCCTCCTCTTCTTCCACCTGCTCATCCAGTCAGCCACACACCTTCACCACCAACTTCAGCACAGCACGGGGTAAACGTCAGCAGGCCATTCTGAAACTCATATGTTTGGGGGACAGGCCCCACACCGCACAGGAGTTGTGGCGGGGTATAGAACAACAGACCGACGAGTGGTTGCTGCCGGTGAGCCTCAAGCCCGGCCTGTTGGTGTGCGATAATGGGCGAAATCTCGTTGCAGCTCTGGGACTAGCCGGTTTGACGCACATCCCTTGCCTGGCGCATGTGCTGAATTTGGTGGTGCAGAAGTTCGTTCGCAACTACCCCGACATGTCAGAGCTGCTGCATAAAGTGCGGGCCGTCTGTTCGCGCTTCCGGCGTTCACACCCTGCCGCTGCTCGCCTGTCTGCGCTACAGCGTAACTTCGGCCTTCCCGCTCACCGCCTCATATGCGACGTACCCACCAGGTGGAACTCCACCTTGCATATGCTGGACAGACTGTGCGTGCAGCAGCAGGCCATAGTGGAGTTTCAGCTGCAGCACGCACGGGTCAGTCGCACTGCGGATCAGACACACTTCACCACCAATGACTGGGCCTCCATGCGAGACCTGTGTGCCCTGTTGCGCTGTTTTGAGTACTCCACCAACATGGCCAGTGGCGATGACGCCGTTATCAGCGTTACAATACCACTTCTATGTCTCCTTGAGAAAACACTTAGGGCGATGATGGAAGAGGAGGTGGCCCAGGAGGAAGAGGAGGAAGAGGGGTCATTTTTAGCACTTTCAGGCCAGTCTCTTCAAAGTGACTCAGAGGGAGGTTTTTTGCAACACCAGAGGCCAGGTACGAGGATGAGGAGGAGGTGGAGGAGGATGAGGATGAAGCATGTTCACAGCGGGGTGGCACCCAAAGCAGCTCGGGCCCATCACTGGTGCGTGGCTGGGGGGAAACACAGGACGATGACGATACGCCTCCCACAAAGGACAGCTTGTCCTTACCTCTGGGCAGCCTGGCACACATGAGCGACTACATGCTGCAGTGCCTGCGCAACGACAGCAGAGTTGCCCACATTTTAACGTGTGCGGAATACTGGGTTGCCACCCTGCTGGATCCCCGGTACAAAGACAATGTGCCCACCTTACTTCCTACACTGGAGCGTGATAGGAAGATGCGCGAGTACAAGCGCACGTTGGTAGACGCGCTACTGAGAGCATTCCCAAATGTCACAGGGGAACCAGTGGAAGCCCAAGGCGAAGGCAGAGGAGGAGCAAGAGGTCACCAACGCAGCTGTGTCACGGCCAGCTCCTCTGAGGGCAGGGTTAGCATGGCAGAGATGTGGAAAAGTTTTGTCACCACGCCACAGCTAACTGCACCACCACCTGATACGGAACGTGTTAGCAGGAGGTAACATTTCACTAACATGGTGGAACAGTACCTGTGCACACCCCTCCACGTACTGACTGATGGTTCGGCCCCATTCAACTTCTGGGTCTCCAAATTGTCCACGTGGCCAGAGCTAGCCTTTTATGCCTTGGAGGTGCTGGCCTGCCCGGCGGCCAGCGTTTTGTCTGAACGTGTATTCAGCACGGCAGGGGGTGTCATTACAGACAAACGCAGCCGTCTGTCTACAGCCAATGTGGACAAGCTGACGTTCATAAAAATGAACCAGGCATGGATCCCACAGGACCTGTCCATCCCTTGTGCAGATTAGATATTAACTACCTCCCCTTAACAATATATTATTCTACTCCAGGGCACTTCCTCATTCAATACTATTTTTAATTTCATTTTACCATTATATTGCGGGGCAACCCAAAGTTGAATAAACCTCTCCTCTGTCTGGGTGCTGGGGCCTAAATGTGTGACAGTGGCCTGTTCCAGTGGTGGGTGACGTGAAGCCTGATTCTCTGCTATGAAATGAATACAGATTCTGCGCTGACATAAGGCCAGATTCTCTGTTACGGGACCTCTCTCCTCTGCCTGGGTGCCTGGGCCTAAATGTGTGACAGTGGCCTGTTCCAGTGGTGGCTGACGTGAAGCCTGATTCTCTGCTATGACATGAAGACAGATTCTGTGCTGACATAAGGCCAGATTCTCTGTTACGGGACCTCTCTCCTCTGCCTGGGTGCCTGGGCCTAAATGTGTGACAGTGGCCTGTTCCAGTGGTGGGTGATGTGAAGCCTGATTCTCTGCTATGACATGAAGACAGATTCTGCGCTGACATAAGGCCAGATTCTCTGTTACGGGACCTCTCTCCTCTGCCTGGGTGCCTGGGCCTAAATGTGTGACAGTGGCCTGTTCCAGTGGTGGGTGACGTGAAGCCTGATTCTCTGCTATGACATGAAGACAGATTCTGCGCTGACATAAGGCCAGATTCTCTGTTACGGGACCTCTCTCCTCTGCCTGGGTGCCGGGGCCTAAATGTGTGACAGTGGCCTGTTCCAGTGGTGGGTGACGTGAAGCCTGATTCTCTGCTATGACATGAAGACAGATTCTGCGATGACATAAGGCCAGATTCTCTGTTACGGGACCTCTCTCCTCTGTCTGGGTGCCGGGGCCTAAATGTGTGACAGTGGCCTGTTCCAGTGGTGGGTGACGTGAAGCCTGATTCTCTGCTATGACATGAATACAGATTCTGCGCTGACATAAGGCCAGATTCTCTGTTACGGGACCTCTCTCCTCTGCCTGGGTGCCTGGGCCTAAATGTGTGACAGTGGCCTGTTCCAGTGGTGGGTGACGTGAAGCCTGATTCTCTGCTATGACATGAAGACAGATTCTGCGCTGACATAAGGCCAGATTCTCTGTTACGGGACCTCTCTCCTCTGCCTGGGTGCCTGGGCCTAAATGTTTTGACAGTGGCCTGTTCCAGTGGTGGGTGACATGAAGCCTGATTCTCTGCTATGACATGAAGACAGATTCTGTGCTGACATCAGGCCAGATTCTCTGTTACGGGACCTCTCTCCTCTGCCTGGGTGCCGGGGCCTAAATTTGTGACAGTGGCCTGTTCCAGTGGTGGGTGACGTGAAGCCTGATTCTCTGCTATGACATGAAGACTGATTCTGCGCTGACATGAAGCCAGATTCTCTGCTATGGCATGAAGAGACTGATTCTCTGCTGACATGAAGCCAGATTTTTTGCTATGGCATGAAGAGACTGATTCTCTGCTGATGTGAAGCCAGATTCTCTGCTATGGGACCTCTGTCCAATTGATATTGGTTCATTTTTATTTTTTTAATTTTTATTTTAATTCATTTCCCTATCCACATTTGTTTGCAGGGGATTTACCTACATGTTGCTGCCTTTTGCAGCCCTCTAGCTCTTTCCTGGGCTGTTTTACAGCCTTTTTAGCGCCCAAAAGTTCGGGTCCCCATTGACTTCAATGGGGTTCGGGTTCGGGACGAAGTTCGGATCGGGTTCGGATCCCGAACCCGAACATTTCCGGGAAGTTCGGCCGAACTTCTCGAACCCGAACATCCAGGTGTTCGCTCAACTCTAGTTATATGCTGTGAAGTGTTTTGTGGCGTGTATAAGTGGAAAAAGATAAATATTTTTGCCATTCAGCGGTACAGTTATATGTTCTAAAGCCTTTTGAGGCGTGTATTAGTGGCAAAAGTAAAATATATTTGCCATTCATCGGTGTATCTATATGTTCTAAAGCCTTTTGTGGCGTGTATTAGTGGCAAAATAAAAATATATTTGCCATTCAGCGGTGCAGTTATATGTTCTAAAGACCTTTTTGTCATGTAATAGTGGCAAAATAAAAAATGATTTGCCGTTCAGTGGTGCAGTTATACGTTCTAAAGCCTTTTGTGAAGTGTATTAGAGGCAAAACTAAAATATATATTTGCTGTTCAGCGGTGCAGTTATATGTTCTAAAGACCTTTTTGTCATGTAATAGTGGCAAAATAAAAAATTATTTGCCGTTCAGTGGCGCAGTTATATGTTCTAAAGCCTTTTGTGGCCTGTATTAGAGGCAAAACTAAAATATATTTGGCGTTCAGCGGTGCAGTTATATGTTCTACAGCCCTTTTTGTCATGCAATAGTCGCAAAATAAAAATATATTTGCTGTTCACGGATTCAGTTATATGTTCTAAAGACCTTTTTGTCATGTACTAGTGGCAAAATAAAAAATATATTTGGCTGTTCAGCGGTGCAGTTATATGTTCTACAGCCCTTTTTGTCATGCAATAGTCGCAAAAAAATATATATTTGCAGTTCAGCGGTGCAATTATATGTTCTAAAGTCTTTTGTGGCTTGTATAAGTGGAAAAAGAAAAATATATTTGCTGTTCAGCGGTGTAGTTATTTGTTCTAAAGCCCTTTTTTGTTTGTATTAGTGTGAAAAAAGGACTTATTAACTGTTGTGTGGTGAAGTGAGAAAATTACAGACATTTTTGCGGTGTTTTAATTTCCTTTTTATGTATTTATTTGATCTAACAGTATGTCAGACAGAGAAGTACCAGGCCCTGCATAGGGGAGTGGCAGAGGCCTAAATGTTTCTGGCGCAGGCAGAGGTCGCAGCAGAGTAAGGGGCCATGGCAGCAGGAATCACATTGAGAGGCTTGAGCTCCCAGTGTCAACTAGCGGTCGTGTCTTGACCAGCAACCCAGCGGTTCAGGAAAGGTTGACTTGATTTTGGACTTCGTCTCAAGTGACATCAGACACCCCAGCCAAGAGTCAGTGGGTTCGTCAGACACAAACCTTAGTTGGCATGGCCCGGGAGCAGGCCCTGTTCCCTCACTTGTCCTCAACCTGCCTCTGTCCTTTTCTGTTCCCTCAGCCAGAGAAGTAATGCATGCTGTGTGCTCAGCTCCACTATAAAGTGAGGATGAGCTACTAGAAGACAGTCAGCAGCTACTGGCAAGCCAAGATGTGGAGGAAACATCCGCCGCTTCCTCCACTAGGCAGGCAAGTAGTGATGAGGAGAGTGGCATGGAAGCTGGTGTTGCGAGCAGTCAGTCCTGACCCAGAGATGGTTGAGGAGGACATGAGTGACATGCAGTAAAACATGAGTAGAAGCAGCACCACACGGTCCTTGGTCGATGTAAACACACGATGCAACAGCCTCACCATTGACCCATGATCCAGCAGGCCATGAGATAAGCGGAAAACAGGATTGGCACCGGCAGCATCTCACATCATCCAAATTTTATTGCGACCTCAAGGCATAGTACGATAAATACAGCAACATTTCAGCTGATACTCAGCCTTTGTCAAGCCTAATGACATCATCATAATTACACATATATATATACCCCACATATAAAAGCACACCCCCTCATGGTCACCAATGATAATCACTGGTCATGTCATTTGCCAATCGCTATCTCCTATGTATTAGCCTAATAGGTTATTACCTTTCACCTGATCACAAGCATGGTGTGGCGGTATTAGCTATGTCGGCGTTGTCACATGTGATGTGCGCAAATGCGCACAGCTGCACTTACTTAATAGGGTGTATCCCTGTATCCATGGTAGCTGACGGCGCTAGTTCCTACAGCCAATCGGCTGTTCTAATCACATCATGGTGCACGCGATCATGTGATACGAGCGCTGACGTCATCAAGATGCGCAACTGCGCGTCCGATGACCATAGCACGTGATCGGCACTCACGCACGGCGTCATTGCAGCGCAGCATCCACAGTGTCATGGTAACGGGGACACATCCTAGATATAATAATTCAAAGAGAGTCATTACCACAGCTATAGCAGGAGGGATCCATTTGGATCAACCAATCTGTAAATCGCATGGAGCAACTCCGATTATCATAGCCCAAAAAAATGCCTAGTCTACATGGTCATATAGCATTTGATACATACAACAAATAATTTACATCAACGGCATTGTAGAAGCCATCAATACATTGTATACATCCCCCATTCACGGAGTCTGACACACCGGATTGATTAAAGACCTATGGTCACCTCAGGGAGTGGGGAATGAATCATCAAAAATTATTTTACATGTAACATTATAAAAACAAGATGTCCCAATATCCAAGGGACATACTACCAACTCATCTCAATCAATGGAGGTGACGCTAAATTCTATATTAAGGCCAAATGGTTGTAGAGACCTAAGGGTGTGAATCCATTTTAGTTCCTTTCTTATCAGGATTTTCTTTCTGTCCCCACCCCGTCTCAGATATCCTACACTATCAATGGCATGAAACCTTAATTGATTTATGGAATGATTATGTTCAATGAAATGTTTTGCAACCGGTTTATCCAATGCACCCTTTCTTATTGTACTTTTGTGTTTATTAATTCTTTCTCTCAATTCCATCGTGGTCTCACCCACGTATATCAAGCTGCATGGGCACTGTATCATGTATACCACATCCGTGGATCTACATGTATAGTGTCCTCTAATTTTAAACAATTTACCACTATATGGGTGTGCAAAACCGTCGCCTTTCATGATGCCACTGCAGTTGCAACATGAAAGGCAAGGGAAATTGCCACCTCTCAATGGTGCCAACCTCTTCTGTCTTTCAACATCCTCACCCCCTACATCTGCTTTGACAATTTTATCCCGTAGGTTCTGACTTCTCTTATAAGCCATCATTGAGTGACATGCAGACAGTACTCGATGATGATGATGTAGCTGATCGCACTTGGAAGCCAGGTGACGAAGGGGCTTCATCATCATCTGGAGAAGAGGGTGGCAGCTTGCCCGTGAGGCAGCAGCAGAGCTAGCAAGTTGCTAGCGTGGTTGGCAGATAGCAGGGTGGCAGCAGTGGGAGGTTGGGAGCAAAATGTGCCCAGGGTACACCACCCGCTTCGCAGGAGCCTACCTGTCCATAAAGTAGTGGTGCAGGGGCTCAAGGAAGCAGCGGCGGTAACAGTCAGTCAATGCGTAGTGTTGGGGTTTAAATCACATACTCAGCGGTGTGGCAGCTTTTTGTTAAGCCGCCGGAGGAGGTGAATATGGCCACATGTAGAATCTGTGGGAAGAAGGTGAACCGTGGCCAGGGTGTCAATGTTGGCACTACAGCCCTGCATCAACATATGCAATGTCACCATAAAGTGGTCTGGTGGTGATCCAGCCTGCCGCAGCAACCGCTGCATCACCCAGTGGCACGCAGTTGATTTCAGGCAGTCAAGGCTCCACCACCTCAGCCAAAGGGAGCTGTCTGTATTTCCCATCATCTGCTGGTCCTGATGCTCCTGCTCTTCCTCCTCCTACTCCTTGTCAGTCATTCCATCAGCAATCGATCACTGAAGCGATTTCCAAGAGACAACAGTATGCGTGCACTCATCCAACGGCACAGAAGCTGAATGTACTTCTTGCTAAGTTGCTGGTGCTGCAGTCCCTCCCTTTCCAAGTGGTGGACTCTGCAACTTTCAGAGAACTGATGGCTTGTGCCAGCCGAGTTGGAGAGTCCCAAGCCGTCATTTCTTTGCCAAAAAGGCAGTACCAGCCCTGCACACACATGTAGAACAGAAGGTGGGCCAGTCTTTGAGCCTGTCGGTGTCTGCCAAAGTGCACGGCAGTGCCAAAATACTGATTAAGGGGTTCTATATACCTGCTTCCACAAAATACTGATTGAGGGGTGCCATATACCTGCTTCCACAAAAAACTGATTGAGGGGTGTGATATACCTGCTTCCACCAAATATTGATTCAGGTGTTCTATATACCTTTTTCCACAAAATACTGATTGAGGGGTGCAATATACCTGCTTCTACAAAATACTGATTAAGGGGTTCTATATACCTGCTTCTACAAAATACTGATTATGGGGTTTGATATACCTGCTTCCACAAAATACTGATTGAGAGGTGCAATATAACTGTTTCCACGAAATATTGATTCAGATGTTCTATATACCTACTTCTACAAAATACTGATTGAGGAGTGTGGCATCAGAGCAGGTGTTTAGTGTGGCGGGGGCCATAGTTACCCCAAGAAGAACTCGCCTGTCCACCCAAAATGTAGAGAGACTGACCTTTGTCAAGATGAATCAGGTGTGGATCAGCCAGGTTTTTCACCCACCAATGCCTGATGCATCAGACTATATCATCCATGGTGCCACACCAACACTTTGGCAAAAGAGACCAGTTTCTTCTGGCTACCTACCTCAGCTACTATTCTGATGCTGCCACCCACCTGATGTCACAGCCAGACAGCTGAAAAGCGCTCACAGGAGCTTCTCAGATCCTCCTCCTTGAATTTCTTTGTTTTGGTTTAGTTTCTCATCTCGTTAGTCTATCTCAGCTGTCATGCAGTTAGACTGATCGCTACCCTTTAAGTTCCTCCCCATAATGCAGTAGTGTGCGGCTGATACAACTTCCTGGAGTGTGTGTGCATGCTGTTCCCAGTTCACAGTTCCCTGTTCCCAGTCGTCATTCGTCTGCAAGATAAGTGCTGTTTATGTATTTATGATTTTGTCTTTTCTGGATCCAGGTGACCCTGACTCCCTCGGTGTCAGTGTAGGGAGCCGGTGGTCGTGTCCCTTCACTATTGTAGGGTCTTCAGGTAATAGATAGCCGAGGAACGTGGATATGCGGCCATCCACCTTTGGGGTGTTCGCATAGGCTGAGCAGTGAGGGAGAGCGGCAGGTCTATTGCAGGGGTCTCCCTTTGTTCCTTAGTTGTGGATCCAGAGAGACATTGTTTATATGGTATTGTCTTGTTTCCTGTACACCATCCGTGACATTATCAGCCGCCAAAACCGTCTCAAGCATGGATCCGGTTTCACTTTTGGCTGAACGCTTTCAGGGTCTTTCTTTGGAGGTAGCTGATCTCCGTAAGACTTTTTCTCAGTTTCAAGTGACCGGTTCAGCTTGCGTTCATGGAGTTTGTGCTGAGCCTAAGATCTCGCTCCCGGATACGTTCTCCGGGGGTAGTGAGAATTTTGTGCGTTTTAGAGAGGCTTGCAAACTCCATTTTCGCCTTCTTCCCCATTCTTCTGGTGATGAAGAACGGAGGGTGGGGATCATTATATCGCTGCTCAGGGGTAACGCTCAGTCCTGGGCCTTTTCGCTGCCGGAGGGGGCACGGCCCCTTCGTTCAGTGGATGAATTCTTTTTAGCCCTGGGTCAGATATATGATGATCCGGATCGTATTGCTCTGGCTGAGTCTAGACTACGTCTGTTATGCCAGGGTAAACAATCCGCAGAGATATACTGTTCAGAATTTCGGAGATGGGCAGCAGATGCGGGTTGGAATGATGCTGCACTCCGAAGTCAATTTTGCTATGGTCTTTCAGAGGGATTGAAAGATGCATTTGCCTTTCATGAAAGACCTACCTCCTTGGATTCTGCTATGTCTCAGGCTGTTCGTATTGACAGGCGTCTTAGAGAGAGAGGAGAGATCTCTCCTTCCTGTCATACTCAGTCCCGGGACAGTGCAGCGGTCTCATTCTGTGCACAGGGGTCTCAGTCGCTGTCAGCCCCTTCTGAGCAGGAGTCCATGCAGCTGGGGTTGATTGCCTCTGACAATAGAAGATTCAGCCCGCAGGGGAGGGTTTGTTTTTGTTGTGGAGGTATAAATCATCTGGCAAATGTTTGTCCCTCTAGGAGATTCAGGCAGTTTTCTGGGAGTAATAAAGAGACAAAAAGGAAAAAATCTTTTAAAAATGTTCCGTCTGTTACTATTGGCAGGGTTGAGGCGGAAATTGAAGGTTTTCCGTTTGCTTGTAGTTCACGTTTTGTCCTGCCTGCTAGGGAGGCACTAGAGAGCAAGAGCATTTTTTGTGAGATTTTTGTGGATAGTGGAGCAGCTGTCAACCTCATTGATAATCAATTTGCAATAACTCATGGTTTCCAGGTATGCACTTTGGGAAAGGATATTCCTGTTTTTGCTATTGATTCAGCTCCACTTTCTCAGAAATCATTAAAGGGCATAGTTCACAATATCCGTTTAATTGTGAGTGATGCTCATGTTGAGGATGTGTCATGTTTCGTCCTTAGCGGTTTGCCTACTCCTCTAGTGTTGGGGCTACCCTGGCTCACTAAACATAACCCCACCATTGATTGGCAAGCGAGGCAAATAAATGGTTGGAGTAACTTTTGCAGAGAGAATTGCCTCATAACATCTGTTTCTGAGGTTTCTACTAAGACTGTACCACCTTTCCTCTCTGAATTTTTGGATGTCTTCTCTGAGAGTGGAGTTCAGGGTTTGCCTCCGCACAGGGAGTATGATTGCCCTATTAATCTCATCCCAGGCGCCAAGCTGCCTAAATCTCGTTTATACAATCTCTCACAACCTGAGAGGGTCGCTATGCGGGCTTATATCTCTGAGAGTCTGAGAAAAGGACACATACGACCCTCGAAGTCACCTGTTGCCGCTGGTTTTTTCTTTGTTAAGAAAAAAGATGGTTCTTTAAGACCTTGTCTGGATTTCAGGGAGCTGAACAGTATCACTATTCGTGATCCTTATCCGCTTCCTCTTATCCCGGACCTGTTTAACCAGGTTGTTGGGGCTAAAGTCTTTTCCAAATTAGACCTAAGAGGGGCATACAACCTGGTTAGGGTCAGAGAAGGAGACGAATGGAAGACGGCTTTCAATACCCCTGAGGGCCATTTTGAGAATTTGGTTATGCCTTTTGGTTTGATGAATGCCCCAGCCGTTTTTCAGCATTTTGTCAACAGCATTTTTTTATCATTTAATGGGAAAATTTGTATTAGTGTATTTGGATGACATTTTGATTTTTTCTCCTGATTTCAAGACTCATAAGGAACACTTACGTCAGGTCTTGCTCATCCTGCGGGAGAATAAATTATACGCGAAACTGGAAAAATGTGTGTTTGCGGTTCCAGAAATCCAATTTCTGGGGTTTCTTCTCTCCGCTTCTGGTTTTCGCATGGACCCCGAGAAGGTCCGCGCTGTGCTTGAGTGGGAGCTTCCTGAGAATCAGAAGGCGCTGATGCGTTTTTTGGGCTTTGCCAATTATTACAGGAAATTTATTTTGAATTATTCCTCTGTTGTTAAACCACTCACTGATATGACCAGAAAGGGGGTAGATTTTTCTTCCTGGTCGGTAGAGGCACGTAAGGCCTTTTCTAATATCAAGGAGAGTTTTGCTTCCGCTCCCATCCTAGTACAACCTGATATTTCGTTACCCTTCATAGTTGAGGTTGATGCTTCTGAGGTAGGGGTGGGTGCGGTCTTGTCTCAGGGTTCCTCTCCTGCCAAATGGCAACCGTGTGCCTTTTTCTCAAAGAAACTCTCCTCCGCAGAGAGAAATTATGATGTGGGAGATAGGGAATTGTTGGCCATCAAGTTGGCTTTTGAGGAATGGCGCCATTGGCTAGAGGGAGCCAGACACCCTATTACCGTGTTTACTGACCATAAAAATCTGGCCTACTTGGAGTCAGCCAAGCGTCTGAACCCGAGACAGGCCAGATGGTCTTTGTTCTTTTCAAGGTTTAATTTTGTTGTTACGTTCCGCCCTGGGGTTAAGAATGTGAAGGCAGATGCCCTGTCACGTTGTTTTCCGGGAGGTGGGAATTTTGAAGACCCGGGTCCCATTTTGGCTGAAGGTGTGGTGGTCTCTGCTCTTTTTCCTGAATTGGAGGCAGAGGTGCAGGCAGCCCAGTCAGAAGCTCCTGATCTTTGTCCTCCTGGGAGGTTGTTTGTGCCTCTCGCTTTGAGACACAAGATTTTTAAAGAACACCACGACACGGTCCTTGCTGGGCACCCGGGGGCAAGAGCCACACTGGATCTCATCGCTCGGAGATTCTGGTGGCCTGCGCTTCGTAAGTCGGTTGAGGGTTTTGTGGCAGCTTGCGAGACTTGCGCTCGTGCCAAGGTCCCTCATTCACGGCCATCAGGTCCTTTCCTTCCTTTGCCCATTCCTTCCCGTCCTTGGACACATCTGTCCATGGACTTCATAACGGACTTGCCTCGTTCCTCGGGGAAGTCTGTGATTCTGGTGGTGGTGGACCGTTTTAGCAAAATGGTGCATTTTATCCCATTTCCTGGTTTGCCCAATGCTAAGACGCTGGCGCATGCATTTATTGACCACATTGTCAAATTGCATGGGATTCCTTCAGACATAGTATCTGATAGGGGCACGCAGTTTGTTTCCAGGTTCTGGAAGGCTTTCTGTTCTCGCTTGGGGGTTCGGTTGTCATTCTCTTCTGCTTTCCATCCGCAGTCGAATGGCCAGACAGAGCGCGTCAATCAGAATCTGGAGAAATTTCTGCGCTGTTTTGTGGCGGAGAATCAGGAGGATTGGTGTTCTTTTTTGTCCCTTGCTGAGTTTGCTTTAAATAACCGTCATCAGGAGTCCTCTGATAAGTCACCATTTTTTGGTGCATATGAGTTCCATCCGCAGTTTGGGACTTTCTCGGGAGAGGGCTCTTCTGGTTTGCCTGATGAGGACAGATTCTCCTCGTCTTTGTCATCTATTTGGCAAAAGATTCAGGATAATCTAAAGAGCATGAGTGAGAGATATAAGAGTGTGGCGGATAAGAGACGTGTGCCTGGTCCGGACCTGAATGTTGGTGATCTGGTGTGGTTGTCTACCAAGAATATCAAATTGAAGGTTCCCTCCTGGAAGTTGGGTCCTAGGTTTATTGGGCCTTACAAGATCCTGTCTGTCATCAATCCTGTTGCCTACCGTCTTGATCTTCCTCAGACTTGGAAGATCCATAATGTTTTTCATAAGTCCTTATTGAAACCTTATGTTCAACCTATTGTACCCTCGCCTTTGCCTCCTCCTCCGATTATGGTTGATGGAAATCTTGAATTTCAGGTCTCTAGGATTGTGGATTCTCGTCTTGTCCGCGGTTCTCTCGAGTACCTCGTTCATTGGGAGGGTTATGGTCCTGAGGAGAGGATGTGGGTCCCAGTGACGGACATTAAGGCCTCTCGTCTCATCAGGGCTTTCCATAGGTCCCATCCTGAGAAGGTGGGCCCTGAGTGTCCGGAGTCCACTCCTAGAGGGAGGGGTACTGTCACAGCCAGACAGCTGAGAAGCGCTCACAGGAGCTTCTCAGATCCTCCTCCTTGAATTTCTTTGTTTTGGTTTAGTTTCTCATCTCGTTAGTCTATCTCAGCTGTCATGCAGTTAGACTGATTGCTTCCCTTTAAGTTCCTCCCCATAATGCAGTAGTGTGCGGCTGATACAACTTCCTGGAGTGTGTGTGCATGCTGTTCCCAGTTCACAGTTCCCTGTTCCCAGTCGTCATTCGTCTGCAAGATAAGTGCTGTTTATGTATTTATGATTTTGTCTTTTCTGGATCCAGGTGACCCTGACTCCCTCCGTGTCAGTGTAGGGAGCCGGTGGTCGTGTCCCTTCACTATTGTAGGGTCTTCAGGTAATAGATAGCCGAGGAACGTGGATATGCGGCCATCCACCTTTGGGGTGTTCGCATAGGCTGAGCAGTGAGGGAGAGCGGCAGGTCTATTGCAGGGGTCTCCCTTTGTTCCTTAGTTGTGGATCCAGAGAGACATTGTTTATATGGTATTGTCTTGTTTCCTGTACACCATCCGTGACACCTGATGCCACACATCTGATGACAAGTGCTTCTTCTTACACCCACCATCGTCAGTGGATACTGTTATTGCCACCCATCTCCCCACTCTGTCACCGGGTCACTCTGTGGACTCCTGATGCTGCTGCCACCTCCACACTATGTCACCTTGCCACTCTATGGTCTCCTCATGCTGCTGCCCCTTTCACACTATGTCACCTTGCCCCTCTATGGCCTCCTGATGTTGCTGCCACCTCCATACAATGTCATCTTGCCACTCTGTGGCCTCCTGATGCTGCTGATACCTTCACACTGTGTCACCTTGCCATTCTGTGGCCTTCTGATGCTGCAGCCACCTCCACACAGTCATTGTGCCACTCTGTGGCCTCCTGATGTTGCCGCCACCTCAACACTCTGTCATTGTGCCACTCTGTGGCCTCCTGATGCTACTTCCACCTCACCACTATGTAATTGGGCCACTCTGGGGACTTATCATGCTATTCTCACCCTCCTCATTTCATGACTAGCAACTATTTTGCCTTTCGGCCCTGCTGACATCATCATTTATTTGACCCTTCTTCTGATCTGTCAGAACTGTAGAGTTGCTGGACCATAAAAGTCTAATGGATATGCAGACAATGGAGGGCACAGAACCACAACCAAGGTAGAAGTAAATTCAATTTATTCCAAGACAACGCGTTTCAGGGTACATGACCCCTTCATCAAGTCTGAAGGTAAACCAGAGACAGGCGCAGCCATTACCTCCCCTAAGTGAGGAACATCAGTACTTTACATATTCACCCTATGAGCTCCTTTCTTTCTTTGTTGCCAACAAACTCTGATCTGTCAGTAGGAAGGAAAAATGAGACGCACAATGGATCCTGTCCATGTAGCAGCTGTAGGTCCTGTATGGTCCCATCAGAATTGGCTTGTTATTTGGTAGCCAAAAGCAGGAGTGGGTACAAAACACAGAAGACATGCAAATATTCCATTCACGTATCATCTATTTTTTGGAACCACTTCTGTTTTTTTGGGCATTAGCAATACTGATGGATTACTGACCAAATGCTGACCAAGTGAAGGCGGATGCTCCACAGACAGATCCTTTTTTGGGGGGTTAAGAGACGCCTGTCATCTGCATGTCATACTGACTCACAGTATTGTTTCACTACCACATCAGACTCCCTATGCATGTTACTGCAAGGCACAGTGTTCTACACCACTATAAAGGCTCTCTGCAGCCAGGAAATAGGCAGTTTTTTAACGTGATTTGCCGCAAATAAATTTGGAGCAAACCACATTTTTTTCAGAAAATTCTGCGAATTGGCAGAATCAAATTTTCGCTCGTCATCTCTAATACCAGTCTATACCACAGGAGTATGAATTCTCAAAATTTGTGAGCCTGGAGTTAATGTGGGTTGATTATAGAAGACCTATCAGCTCTTTAAGGATAAATTGAGAGCTGCATTTTACCATTTGGGGTTTGTGTCTCTGTGTACATCCTGATGTTATCTTATCACTGCTGACAGTATCAGACTGTATAGGGACACCCTCTTTGTTATTGTGACTTGTCAATTTATTGATACGTTTCCAGCAGGAATAACAGAAGAATGGAACAATGCAGAGATCTAAGAAAAGATGATCCATAATTGTAATTTCATCAGGAAACTCTTACCATTTCTTCCAACTCTATTCCTTGCCATATCTTCTGTCATACCAATTTTTTTTTATTAAATTCCCTCCTTTTTGTATCTTCCTATATTAGTGGTTCCTATCCATCTTTCCCTTCCTTCCTTCCTTCCTTCCTTCCTTCCTATCCTTCCTTTGGCTTTCTTTTCACACTCTAGCATTTTCTGTATCCTCTTTATTTCCCCTTACCCATCCTTCTCTTATTTTCATTCCTTTTTCTTTACTTTCATTTCTTGAGCTTCCATTATTTCCTTCTTTTCACTCTCCTATCTGTGCCTTCTTTATGTAACATTCTTTCCTTTCTTTTTTATTTCTATTTCATTTGCTCTCGCTGTCCTACACCCTCTTTAATTTGAATCTAATTCCTTTTCATGCCTCCTCTTACCTTGTCTTTATGTTCCATTTGCCTTCTCAAACTCTTCCATACTTTCTTTTCCTTATTTTTCTTCTTTTCCTTTTCTTTCTTGCTTCCCTTTGTTTTGCACTATTTTTTCCATTACATTTTTTTTGCATCAATTTCCCTTATTCACCTACATAAGGGGCTGGAAAGCCTGGTAATGCTTACCCCCCTCCCCTTTGTCTTCCCTTACCTTGACATTCTCTTTGCTTTCTCAAACTCTTTCTTAGGCCTCATGTACACAGCCGTTGTTTTGGTCCGCATCCGAGCCGCAGTTTTTGCGGCTCGGATGCAGACCCATTCACTTAAATGGGGCCGCAAAAGATGCGGACAGCACTCAGTGTGCTGTCCGCATCCGTTGCTCCGTTCCGTGCCCCCACAAAAAAAAATATAACCTGTCCTATTCTTGTCCGTTTTGCGGACAAGAATAGGCAGTTATATCAATGGCTGTCGGTGCCGTTCTGCAAATTGCGGACTGCAAAACACACAATGGTCGTGTGCATGTAGCCTTATTCTGTTTCCTTCACTCTTTTTTTTTTCCCAGTCTTCATTTTCATTCTCTTCCTTTTCCTTTCACTACCTTTCATTATCCTTTGTTCCATTTACTTCCATCTTTCCCCCATTTCTTTCCTCCAGTTCCTTTCTTTTCCCTCCTATCCATCCTTATTATCTCAACTTTTCTTTCCTTCCTTGCTTTCCCTTTACTTCCATTCCTTTTCTTTCCTTCTCATATCTGTCCTTCTTTTACACTCCATTCTTTTTCTTGTCTTCCCTTACTTTGTGATTATGTTCCGTTTGTCTTTTCAAACTTCTCCCTTTTCTCTTTTCCCTTCCCTCTTTGTATTATCTTTTTATTTGCTAAATTTTTATTTCCTTTTCTTACATTTCCTTCCCTTCTCTTTCCTTCCCTCCTCCCTTCTAATTTTCTTTCCTCCCATCCATCCTTTCTCACTCCCTCCCTCCCTCCTTCCCCCCTCATTCTTCATCCTTTCTTCCTCTCTCCCTTTCTATCTTTTTTCTCCCTTCCTCTCTTTGTATTTTCTTTTCTTCCACTCCCTCCTTTCCCTAAATCCTCTAAACTGAGCCTTAGCAATTCTTCTGTGGCAGTGTCTAGTGAGTTTGATTTTCTACATTCATTCAGTAATACAAATCAGTACTTTTGGGAACATTTATGTTACATTTCAAATAAGCTGCACATTAGCGTGAGTCCCGCACAATCCAGCTTCATATTTTATTGTTAATACAGTGGCCTAAAAATGTTCACAAATGATGTGCCAGGTTTAATATTTGGCTAAATTGCTATCCTTTTGTCCAGAGCCATTTTCATAACTAAACAATACAGAAATCATTTTACTTTGTCTTTAATTTACCAATGAAATGAGTTCACAAGGAGTTTAATTTGGTTGATTTTTATTCCGGCATCTCTTCTCAATTTTGAACAAGCTCTTATCATCATCTTTATAAAGAGATTGCAAAATATGGACAAATGTTAATGGAAAATGTATTACAATTGAGATAATAGATGGAGAATTCAGCATTTCCCTTCTTTTATATATGAAGTGCATTTCATGTGAGATTTAAATTAATCACTTTAATGCATGTTCATCCTCATTTTGTTCTGTAACCTCCTTTTTTGAGTTCTGAACTGTTGGAATGAATTTTGCAGCAAGGAAGCGGATGGTCAAGGTCCTTTTGAAGTAATTTTTCTATATTTATATGTAAAATATGAGGAGAAATGGACAATGGGGCTTCAAGCTCAGAATGTCATTGGAGACAATTGATGTAGATTTCTGTATTTGCTGATGTACCCTATGACCAAATAATGATGATGACTGAATGCTTTATTTTCTTTATCCTTAAGAATCATTTACTTATTTTATTCTTGGCTATGACTTCTATAAAGACTTTATGGGGTTAATTTATGAAGGCTGATGCAGAAAGAGTTGTAAATGTTTGTGCAAGTCTCCTTTGGTGCAAATGTTTAAAACTGTTAACCCATTTCCTCTATGCAATGTAACGAATAAGATAGGGGGCGGCACCACTGCTCCGGCTGAATACACGAGGAGAAGGACGCTGTATATGGCTGGAGAGGACCCACACGGTCGGCGGTGCTCAGCTGTAGAAGCGAGATGCAAGAATCACGGTAATGTAGAAAGGAACAAGACAGCGGCACTCACCCGTGTGGAAAATCAGCAACTTTATTATTCGGATGCTACATCAGGCAGGGGGCGGACAATTCAAAACACACGCATTGATCAGCGGCGGCCGTTTCGCGCCAAATGCGCTTCTTCTGGCTGTGCGTCAATGCGTGTCCACACATCACTCCTCTTAAATGCTGGCGCAGGCAGCTGTCAAGGATCGACAGATCAGGCTGCGTCAGCATCCAGGTGATGTGTTGATAAGGGAATACATTACAGACACAATATAAAAACAATGTACGTGCAAGAAACAAAGGAACATATACAAACTGCACAACAAAAAGCTTGGCATATTGAGACATTCACAAAAATGGACTTAGATCGTTCCTATCATTAAGTCCCAATTCCCCTAGGGCTTGTGTTCGCAATATCCATTTAGCCTCTCTCTGCAGGAGGAGGCGATGTCTATCTCCTCCCTGCAGAGGGGCGGACACAGTTTCAAGGCCAGAAAAAGAGACACAACTCGTGTCACTGTCATGGGCACTCCTGATATGTTCTATAAACCTGGGACAACCTTTCCCTGTCTTGATAGAATTGAAATGTTCTCTCACTCGTTCGAACAGGCATCTGATAGTTTTACCGATGTAAAAACGCCCACATGTGCACAATAATAAATATACTAAATAAGTACTGCGGCAGTTAATAAAGGTATTGACAGTGTGCCTGATACCAGCAAATTCAATACTCTTTTTCTGTGAATTATTAGTGCACAGTGAGCAATTTCCACACCTGTAATTGCCTTTTGGCAAATTGCTTTTTAGCCAATTTTTGCTCTTCTCTTTCTGTAGCCTACTCCTAACAAGCTTGTCCTTGATAGTGTGACTCCTTCTGAAGGAGATGAGGGGTCTCTGTCCTGTCAGCTCGTTAAGAGTTGCGTCCCTCCTCAAAACGTCCCAGTTCTTAAATATGACAGACCGGATGCGATCTGCCATTGGACTGTATTTGAAGGAGAACGCAAATCTAGCACCCTTAGCTGGATCAATGCCCCCATCCTTATTTTTTTTGCCACTATTCAAAAGGCACTCCTGTGAGAAATTATTCTCCACTCTTTTCATATCTCTGCTCAATACTTCTTCAGGGTAACCCCTCTTTATTAAGCGTTGTCTGAGATCATCAGCCTGTCTATGGTAACCACTGTTTCTGCTATTGATGCGTCTCAACCTAATGAACTGCCCGTATGGTACGGCCTTTTTAACACTCCGTGGATGGAAGCTGTCATGGTGGAGCAAGGAGTTGGTCGCCGTGGGCTTGCGAAACCCCTTCGTGACCAACTCGTCGCCTTCCACCAGGACAGCCACATCCAGGAACTCCAACCTATTTCCTCCAAAATTCATGGTGAAGGTCATGCCCATGTCATTTTTGTTCACGTAATCAACAAATTCTTTGCAATCTTTTTCTGTACCCTCCCAGACTATAAAAACGTCATCCACATAACGTAAGTAAACTTTCAATTTAGAAAGAAAAGGGTTATTGACAGAGTAAATATACCTGTCTTCAAGTCTGGCGAGGTATATATTAGCAAAGGTGCAGGAGACGGGGGTCCCCATTGCCGTACCGAGCTTTTGTCTAAACCAGTCGTCACCAAATTGGAAAAAATTGTTCATCAAAATGAACCTCAACGCCTCCCCAACAAACTCACAGTATACAGGGCCCTTACCCACGTTCGCCACGATGTCGAGGATAGCCTCAACACCCGCATCATGAGGGATGCGGGTGTAGAGGCTCTCCACATCGAGTGATAGGAGTTGGTAATCCTTCTGCCAGTAGATTTCCTTCAGGGCCAACAGAAAATCATTAGTGTCCATGAGATAGGCAGGGGCGCTGCTGAGTACTGGTCTTAGAAGCCACTCCAAATACTTGGATAAAGGCTCGGGGATTGGCTCAGTGACTGAGCCTTTATCCAAGTATTTGGAGTGGCTTCTAAGACCAGTACTCAGCAGCGCCCCTGCCTATCTCAGGGACACTAATGATTTTCTGTTGGCCCTGAAGGAAATCTACTGGCAGAAGGATTACCAACTCCTATCACTCGATGTGGAAAGCCTCTACACCCGCATCCCTCATGATGCGGGTGTTGAGGCTATCCTCGACATCGTGGCGAACGTGGGTAAGGGCCCTGTATACTGTGAGTTTGTTGGGGAGGTGTTGAGGTTCATTTTGATGAACAATTTTTTCCAATTTGGTGACGACTGGTTTAGACAAAAGCTCGGTACGGCAATGGGGACCCCCGTCTCCTGCACCTTTGCTTATATATACCTCGCCAGACTTGAAGACAGGTATATTTACTCTGTCACTAACCCTTTTCTTTCTAAATTGAAAGTTTACTTACGTTATGTGGATGACGTTTTTATAGTCTGGGAGGGTACAGAAAAAGATTGCAAAGAATTTGTTGATTACGTGAACAAAAATGACATGGGCATGACCTTCACCATGAATTTTGGAGGAAATAGGTTGGAGTTCCTGGATGTGGCTGTCCTGGTGGAAGGCGACGAGTTGGTCACGAAGGGGTTTCGCAAGCCCACGGCGACCAACTCCTTGCTCCACCATGACAGCTTCCATCCACGGAGTGTTAAAAAGGCCGTACCATACGGGCAGTTCATTAGGTTGAGACGCATCAATAGCAGAAACAGTGGTTACCATAGACAGGCTGATGATCTCAGACAACGCTTAATAAAGAGGGGTTACCCTGAAGAAGTATTGAGCAGAGATATGAAAAGAGTGGAGGATAATTTCTCACAGGAGTGCCTTTTGAATAGTGGCAATAAAAAGAAGGATGGGGGCATTGATCCAGCTAAGGGTGCTAGATTTGCGTTCTCCTTCAAATACAGTCCAATGGCAGATCGCATCCGGTCTGTCATATTTAAGAACTGGGACGTTTTGAGGAGGGACGCAACTCTTAACGAGCTGACAGGACAGAGACCCCTCATCTCCTTCAGAAGGAGTCACACTATCAAGGACAAGCTTGTTAGGAGTAGGCTACAGAAAGAGAAGAGCAAAAATTGGCTAAAAAGCAATTTGCCAAAAGGCAATTACAGGTGTGGAAATTGCTCACTGTGCACTAATAATTCACAGAAAAAGAGTATTGAATTTGCTGGTATCAGGCACACTGTCAATACCTTTATTAACTGCCGCAGTACTTATTTAGTATATTTATTATTGTGCACATGTGGGCGTTTTTACATCGGTAAAACTATCAGATGCCTGTTCGAACGAGTGAGAGAACATTTCAATTCTATCAAGACAGGGAGAGGTTGTCCCAGGTTTATAGAACATATCAGGAGTGCCCATGACAGTGACACGAGTTGTGTCTCTTTTTCTGGCCTTGAAACTGTGTCCGCCCCTCTGCAGGGAGGAGATAGACATCGCCTCCTCCTGCAGAGAGAGGCTAAATGGATATTGCGAACACAAGCCCTAGGGGAATTGGGACTTAATGATAGGAACGATCTAAGTCCATTTTTGTGAATGTCTCAATATGCCAAGCTTTTTGTTGTGCAGTTTGTATATGTTCCTTTGTTTCTTGCACGTACATTGTTTTTATATTGTGTCTGTAATGTATTCCCTTATCAACACATCACCTGGATGCTGACGCAGCCTGATCTGTCGATCCTTGACAGCTGCCTGCAACAGCATTTAAGAGGAGTGATGTGTGGACACGCATTGACGCACAGCCAGAAGAAGCGCATTTGGCGCGAAACGGCCGCCGCTGATCAATGCGTGTGTTTTGAATTGTCCGCCCCCTGCCTGATGTAGCATCCGAATAATAAAGTTGCTGATTTTCCACACGGGTGAGTGCCGCTGTCTTGTTCCTTTCTACATTACCATTTCCTCTATGACTGTCACTTTTTTCTAAAATGGTCCAATTGTCTTGAGATTATTTATGAAAAAAAAAAAAAAAAACGAGCATAGGTTACACCAAAAATTTACACCAGGTCTTCACTGGCATAGATTTGAGTTTCTGACACATGGACCTCCTGAAATGCACCAGAATAATTAAGAGGCATATTGGCACATCTTACACCAGCAGCTATAACCAGCATAAGAAATTACGGGCATAGCAAATTTGTCCCTATACTCTGTATGGAGTATAAAACTGATATTGTTACATGAGATGTTTTCAGAATAAAGACAAAAAAAACAAGACGTTGAGCAGTTTGCCAGTTTAACAACCCATTTTCATGTAACCCGTTAGGAAATTCTAAGTTAATATGAACGATTGGTCCTATATTCAGGATACTGAGCAGAGTGCAGTTACAAAGAGCATCTCACTCTCTGGAGAAGCTTTCCTCTTCTGCATTACATAGACAACCCATTTAATTGAATGCTCGCCGTGTAATACTTAAATTCCCCTGTGGAGGCACTGCAGAGAAATGTAACACTTTCTGTCAGGTTTTGTCATGGATTATAACTAATCACTAGAGACACTTTATCACCTGCTTTTTGTCCAAGGGACCATTCAAAGTGAAGACCACCCTTTAGGGAATAGACTACACAAAATCAGTAATTTGTCATTCTAAAAATCCACCCTTTCTTTTTCTCATCCTTCTTCTCTTGTTCTATAGACAACATCTTATCTCCACTTTTAATCCTCTTTCTCCTGCTCCATATCATATCACTGTCATCTTTTGCTTCATCATTCTTGTTATGGCAGTGAGTGTGAAACCACGGTGTAAACCAGCAGATTCTACTTTTGGCTAAATCTAAGGGACTTATTCTGACAGTCCCCTGGTTTACACCCCTTAACCCCTATATAGGGATCTGGACTTCACTGAAGGGTAACCACCAAGTCACTACCTCCTTAAGTAGTTTCAGTATGGTTGAGAGATGAATTGTAGTTAGGGACAGGCCTAGTTTAGGGCAGGCAGAGTATTAGGAATCATCCCCAGGTCAAGGCAGGAAGTGAGGGGTCAATAGGGAGGTCAAGCACTGGTCAGGTCAAGCAGCGGAGGATCAGAATCTGGTAAACAGGCAGAAATCTGCACACCGCCAAACAAATACAGCACACCTTTGCAGGCAACTAGCAAGCTAGACTGCCTATTGCTCAAGCACCTTCCCATAGGTGTTGGTGCCTTAATACTTGGGTTTGACCAGCCATAATCTGGGGTGATTCAGGATGCACATGCTGGCCCTTTAAAAGCTAGAGGGAGCATATGTGCTCTCTATGGGCAGGGAGGAGAGGCCTATGGTGGCAAGTTCATGTCACAGCTGTCAAGAAACGGCCACAGATTAGTCCAGTGGCAGAGCCTAGCTGCCAATGTAACAATTCTCCTAGGATTTGAATTTATCTGAAGTTTTATTATCTTCTTGTTCTGTGTTTAGTTATGACTCGCAAAGGTTTCATATGTAGAGTGCAATCAATCTGTTAAGAGAAATGAGTGAACACAATAGAGTCCTTTGCTAATGTAGGTATCTAAATCATGTTATCCTTCTCCTTGGATCCACATGCTCCTCCTTTATTTTTTCTCCTTTCTCCTTCTGCTCTTTATATCATCTTCTGTAGTGATGAGCAAATCAGTTTGGTTGAAATCAAATGCAACCCAAATTTTACACAATTGTGGGTTGAAACCAAATTTGATTGTTTGTGATTGGATTTGGGTGAATTTCTCAAAATCAGATTGGAAGACTGGAAGACAGATTGGAAGACAAGAAAGACAAATGAGTAGGATCAAATGACCCTGGTGGTGTCCGTGTACACACCGTGGCAGGAACTTGGACTATTTAAAAAAAACTTAAAGAAATCCAACACCACAATTTATTTTTAAAGAATTGTTCATTACCACCTGCAGCCATGCAGCCATGCATTTACCCATCGCTAGACATGCTGCTGTTACTTTGACATTACTAATGATGTGTTGGGCTTGAAAGGAGGTACAAAAAGTCTAGGGAGATGTCAGAGTGTAATACGTGACTTGCCAGGACACAATTTGACTCCGATTCAGGTTGAAGTTATTCGGACCCAAATCTAATGAGCCAATCGAATTGAATTTCAGGACATTTTTTCATCTCTAGTCTTCTGTCATCATCTTCTCTCTTCCTATTCTATTTTATCACCCTCTATCTCCCCAAGAGTACTTGTGGCAAGATACAGTAAGGCTTGGTGGGGATCCTTTTTGTCTGGTCAATGCAGGTCCATGTAATCTAGGATAGGACAGGTCCTCCACATTGAGCGACACTCTTGGTGGGTTTCCTAAACTGACAAAACCCTGTATACCAACTTGTGGCTCAGTGCTGGACCATGTGGCACATCTAAAGAGGTTTGTGTACAACACAACAGAATGACCTGGAGATTAAAGGCTTCAATGTTGTCTGTTTTCAAGATTTGTGTAGCGCATAAAATGTTTTTATCGTTACAACAATTAGGATGTTTTTTTCTTACGGACATCAGCCATTAGTACATTTGCAAGCTGCTCTGTGTGGACAGACTAAGATGCAATGAAAAAAGAGAAATTTCTCTACTGCACAATTAAATGGTTTGATGTATTTTCTATCCCACACGGCAAAAGAATATATGAGCATAGATCCATACAAAATCCCATCTAGTCACTGCACATGAAGTATGACTGTAATTTATATAAGCGGTAACTAATGAGAGACTGTTTATTGCTGGTCTGAGAGAAGGAGTCGGCACTTTTTTACCTTTCTGTCCATGATAATCACTAATAATATTATAGCCGCTGTAGCATCTACCAACCTAATTTCTATCATTGGTATCAAATATTCAACATTACCATTAGTACAACTGATGGTCTAGGATTGTGTGGGATCTTATTCCAGTATTCATCGTGGTCTACGGCAGTGAAGGGTTAGTTGAAGGATCTCTGGTGGACCAAGACAGAGAAAAAGTTGATGTTAATATTCAGTGAAATAGTTAGTAGAGCACACCTACCTAACCAGACTCCAGGATTGTCAGGCTTCGAATATTGCCCCTGCCGCTCTTCACTATTTGTGATTAGGCAAACTGATTTTGGAGTGTTCTGCCCAAATAGTATTAGTGAAGTGAGTGGGACTTATGTGACTCCCATCATTGCATCAGCATTATGCAGAACATAATGACAAGTAACATATTTCCAGTCTTCAGTTTCCCAATTTGGTTCCTCTTTGCTCAGTGTACATCATCAATTATTATTTGATCTACTACAGGTGAAACTCGAAAAATTCGAATATCGTGCAAAGTTCATTTATTTCAGTAATGCAAATTAAAAGGTGAAACTAACATATGAGACTCATTACATGCAAAGCGAGATATTTCAAGCTTTTATTTGTTATAATTTGGATGATTATGGCTTACAGCTTATAAAACCCCAAAGTTAAAATTTTGAGGTACCCTTTGCTCAGGGGGTATGGATAATTTGGCTGACTAGAGTGTGACACTTTGAGCCTAGAATATTGAACCTTTTCACAAAATTCTAATTTTAAGCTGCATTAATGCAATTCCTTTTAATTTGCACTACTGAAATAAATGGACTTTTGCACGATATTCCAATTTTTTGAGTTTCACCTGTATGTAACTGTCTGAAAATGCAGTACCTGTGAGTCTGAACAGCCTATAGTCACAGAAGGAGCAGCTGGAGGACAGGGTCCTGCAACCTACAGTATAGGTAGATTACTTCCTCACAGGGAGTAATCTCATACATTTCGCTACCCAAGGACACCAGGGATATTATCATCCACCCCTTTACTGCCCTAGACCACCAGGGAACTATTAGTATGTCCTTTGTTGGCAGGGCCACAACAGATGTTATTATTATCCCCTTCACAGCCCTGGTCCAACAGGGATGTTATCATTAAACCTTTTATTGCCCCACATTATAAGACATGTTACAATTCTTCATTTTGCTCTTTTGTAGCTCACCCACTTTTTGCATATTATTTGCAGATATGTTCCCTTCCTGTCTAATTGAAGCAGTCTAGCTATACTTCTCTGAGATCTGTCATTACCAAGACGTTTCTGTCCCAGTGTTTAGGGCACTAATCTTCGTAAACTCTATAGAATGATTTCCTAACATATCAGGAAGAGTATCTGAGATACTGAGAAACCATTCCATACAGCACCACCAATCGCTCCAACTTTGCACAGATTACATTTCTTCCCCATGTCTGCAGATTTCATGCATTAAATTGCTCCCACGTGATTGGCTGCTTAGATATTTACATGAATGGTCGACTTTGTGAAGTTTCCACTGAGTGCACATACCCTGAATCTCCTCATCTCTATAAAGTCTGCTACACAACCTCCTGAGAGTCTTTACATCTTCTCATGATGATGTACTAATCTGCTTTCGCTCCAGTAACAACCCAACCTGACCTTTATTATATAGTAAAAGGAGCTGTGAGACCAATAATAGGTGAACACATAGGATATTGACTGAAAGAACATCAAAGAAAACTTCCTGTCTAGTGTATAAATCCTTTCCTCCAGATGCACTTAAGACACTGAAATCCATTCCAAATGCCACAAAACATATGGCGGCCAAGCAGATAGTGATGGATACAGTGCGGAGCTTCACAGGTATTACTGCACTCGGTGGAGATACAATGATGTCAATATGTCTAACTGCATGGTCTATAATACTGGAGCTTTTGGCTGTGGGTGATCCAGAATTTCTAATGTTACAAGAAAAAAAAAAATAATCAAAATTGAATCTCATTGTAAGATGCAAACCCTCTGTTTGGACTTGGGTAACTGGACTCTTGGGGTACAATTCAATCAAGATTCTATGGATCTGAATGGATAATCCTATTTCTGTAAAACTTTTTTATATCACAAAGTTATACTAAAAAAGAAGAATACTGGGATTGTTTTTTGTGTGAAATGTTTACAAAATATACATAATGTAAATATGCACAATGTCTCTTGGAAGCATGCACATTTAATTTAATGTACACTAAAAACATACCCTCAAATTACTAATTGTTGCTGGAGGGCAGGTGATTTTAAAGGTAGTATTTATTTTGTGCACCCTTATTCTTCCTGCTCCCTCTACCAGCCTTTCCCACTCCTTCTTGATTGACAGGACCAGGCAAGATGACTATGCAGGAAGATGGCCCTGTCAATCAAGAAGGTGAAGGTGAGGGGGTGGGGGAGTGGGGTTTCCTGGCATTTAAATCACTTTTCAATTAGGTAGAACTGATTTGTATCCAAATAAAATTTCTTGGCTGAATCGGACGAATCAGACCAAAATAAATTTTGGTAAATTTGCTCATCTCTAAAAAAAAAAGTCCTTTTTCTTATAAACTAAATACAGTAACTGATCACTAAGTGAAATGTATCGTTATATTCAGCTGAACTATCCCTCCAAGGCATTGTGTTTGGTGTAACAGTGAAGTTCTTGGTGACAGACCCCAATGCCCTAAAGGAGTCAAAAACTTTCCATTGTCCTGAATACAAGTTTACGAAACACTTTCAATTGAAGGTTTATGTCCCAATTCGGTCAAGAGAAGCCATGCATGAGTGGCAAGGCCACCTTTTATTGCAGTCCAGGTTTGGAACCACGTCATTCATAGAAGCAGTGAGGACATCCAAGCCTCTAATTCTACTTCAAATTTTAAAGACTTATTCCTTATTACTACAAAAAAGAAATATTATTGATAAACTTGTATTAATTAATTAATAAAAAATGTATCTTTATTGAGGTCAGAGCTCCAATTTTTATAATGCAAAGCTTCAAATCCCTTTCTGGATGCCTTAAGCTACCACTAGGGGGAGCTTAGGAGCTCACTGCATACTGATTATACATTCAACTCAATAACAGCAGGCAGTTAGCTTCTGAGCTCCATCTAGTGGTGGCTGCAGACAGACCGAATTTATTTTTTTGGCTCTGTGTTTATACGGGAGATTTGAAGTTCTGTATAATAAAAGCAGAACTCTGATCAATATGAATACACATTAAGAAATTTATGTGCACATAATGTTGGCACTAAAAATAACATCATAGTAAAAAGCGGATCAAGGTTTAGAAACATATTAACAGGGCAAAATATTCCTGTGGCAACACTTCCAATGAAACAGTTAACTTGAAGTGTGGCAAATGATTATTTTTTTATACCGATCTAACTCAATTTACAGCGGTGTAAATATCAAGTGGAGATTTTTAAAAGCCGTTGAAAAAAAAGTATATAGCATAAATATATCTATACTTTCTGTAGGATAAAATTTTGTGCAACATGTTTATTTGCAAATCTATAAAAAAGTCAAAAACGCTCTATAAATTCTGCAGAATTTTATTTCTGCAACTCATCTTTCTCCCTTTGGCTCAGCCTGAATGGTGAGCATTAAGCAGAGAAGATGTATTATTTCAAGGAGTAGAAAACTTAGCAATGCTGTCTTTTCAACATTACAAAGTGCTGGTTCTCTGTTGCCCCTGTTTCCAGATCGAAAGCTTTTGCCGGCTGTTACTTTATTAATTTTTTTTTTTTCATGCTATCAGTATATATCAATTAATTAGGAAAGAATATGAGTCATATAAAAATAGCTGAGAGCAAAGCAATAAAATGAGGAATAATCCCGGTAATGAATGATATTAAATTACAGGCAGGTAATTGTTTGTATAGTAGTAGGAAGAACATTGGTTATTTGATTAAGATAGAAAGGGAGAAAAACCAGTGTTTTCTTTGTTTTTACTTAATTACTTTTTAAAATTCAATCATTTTTTATAGAGTTGATATTTTAGATTTTATCAGTGGTATATCAATATCAGTAGCAATTCTCTCATGGTAACTAGGCACCAAAGAATAATTACTTTTTAAATGTATTTATTTTTCATAGAGTGTATATTTTATATCTCACAAGTAGCAATTCTTTAATGGTAAGCAGGCAAAAAAAAAAAAAAAATTAAAAAGTTGACCTTAACCTTGAATATCTGTTATTGAGCTCCTTTTTAGAAGACTGAGAATGAGATATTACATAGACATATTGCAAAAGGGAACTGCCACCTGAACAGTTACCTCATCGATGGCAGTAGTAGGGGGCACAGATCAGCCCAGCAAACCCCTTAAGGGCCAAACAGGTTTTACAAAACAATATGCCACATGTACTGATGGCGTTCTTCATCGTGATCCCTTTCAGCTATTCAAAAGCATTGTCTAAGCTCACATGTGACTAATTTGCAAAGTGTATGACAATAATATTTGTGTGTACGGAATATGGCAGAATTATTTAGTGTACAGTATATGGTGGCATTTTGTATGTACACTGTATGGTGGTACCTTGTGCGGCACTGTATGTTAGCATTATGGGTATAATGTACTGTATGGAGCAATATGATTGCTTTGCACGGTATAGTGCAACATTTTTTGCAGCATTATTGATTTGTGCAATGTACTGTATGGCAGCATTTTTGTCCCATGATATGTAGTGATATTAATCATGCTATATGATTGTTTAAGGCAACATAGAAACTGCTGCATTCTCAGTGCAGTATATCTCATAAAACCAATGAGCCTAGGACTTCTAGGGAGAACTCAGTAGAATATATAGCACCACTAGCACAGTGCAAAATACAGCTGTTTTAAACACTGTATTGCAGCACAACAGGGGACCAAAAATAATTATTGTTTCATGTAGCTGTAACAGGGGTCCCCTATAACCAATTGTACTAGTGGGTTTTAGACACTCCAGTACAACACTGCATGACTAGGGATGAGCGAACCCGAACTGTATAGTGTATAATTTTGGGGTGTCCGTGACATGGACCCGAACCCGAACATTTTCGTAAAAGTCTGGGTTCGGGTTTGGTGTTCGGCGCTTTCTTGGCGCTTTTTGAAAGGCTGCAAAGCAGCCAATCAACAAGCGTCATACTACTTGCCCCAAGAGGCCATCACAGCCATGCCTACTATTGGCATGGCTGTGATTGGCCAGTGCAGCATGTGACCCAGCCTCTATATAAGCTTGGGTCACGTAGCGCTGCACGTCACTCTGCTGATACAAGTGTAGGGAGAGGTTGCAGCTGCGACGTTAGGGCGAGATTAGGCAGTGATTAACTCCTCCAAAACACTTAAGACAGTGATCGATCTACAGCTGTGGATCATTGAACTGCTGCTATTCAATTGCTCACTGTTTTTAGGCTGCCCAGAGCGTTTTTCAGTCACTTTTTTCTGGGGTGATCGGCGGCCATTTTGTGGCTTGTGGTGCGCCAGCACAAGCTGTCACCAAGTCCATTTAACCATCAATAGTGTGGTTATTTTTTGGCTATATCCTACATCAGGGGCAAGCTGCCACCAAGTCCATTTAACCATCAATAGTGTGGTTATTTTTTGGCTATATCCTACATCAAGGGCAGGCTGCCACCAAGTCCATTTAACCATCAATAGTGTGGTTATTTTTTAGCTATATCCTACATCAGGGGCAAGCTGCCACCAAGTCCATTTAACCATCAATAGTGCGGTTATTTTTTGACTATATCCTACATCAGGGGCAAGCTGCCACCAAGTCCATTTAACCATCAATAGTGTGGTTATTTTTTGGCTATATCCTACATCAGGGGCAAGCTGCCACAAAGTCCATTTAACCATCAATAGTGTGGTTATTTAAATCTATCCCTAAAAGGGTATATTAGATTCAAGGTGCTGATAGGGTCATTCTCAATAACTTCACACACACGCTACTGTGAATATCCAAGTCTAATTCTGTCCGTAAACGTATACCTGTCACCCAGCGCCTAAATAATAGGCCTCAAATTTATATTCAGCTAAATCTGTGGCTATTGCTGTAGCTGCTCAAGTTATTTTGTGTCCGTCAAAGCACAGTTTTTGTTCTGGGTTGAAATACAATTCCCAACCTAGCAATTTTCTAAATTAGTGGTTTCTGCTGTATCGGGCCTACTTTAAATCTATCCCTAAAAGGGTATATTAGATTCAAGGTGCTGATAGGGTCATTCTCAATAACTTCACACACACGCTACTGTGCATATCCAAGTCTAATTCTGTCCGTAAGCGTATACCTGTCACCCAGCGCCTAAATAATAGACCTCAAATTTATATTCAGCTAAATCTGTCCTTACTGCTGTGCCTGTATTAGTGTAATACGGTACCTAAATAGATGGCCAGACAGTGATAGGTGTCTGTAAAAAAAGGCCTGAATTTGAATTCAATACATTGGGCCAAATAATATTTTTCTTATTGTGGTGAACGGTAACAGTGAGGAAAACATCTAGTAAGGGACGCGGACGCGGACATGGTCGTGGTGGTGTTAGTGGACCCTCTGGTGCTGGGAGAGGACGTGGCCGTTCTGCCACAGCCACACGTCCTAGTGTACCAACTACCTCAGGTCCCAGTAGCCACCAGAATTTACAGGGATATTTGGTGGGGCCCAATGCCGTTCTAAGGATGGTAAGGCCTGAGCAGGTACAGGCATTAGTCAATTGGGTGGCCGACAGTGGATCCAGCACGTTCACATTATCTTCCACCCAGTCTTCTGCAGAAAGCGCACAGATGGCGCATGAAAACCAAGCCCATCAGTCTGTCACATCACCCCCATGCATATCAGGGAAACTGTCTGAGCCTCAAGTTATGCAGCAGTCTCTTATGCTGTTTGAAGACTCTGCTGCCAGGGTTTCCCAAGGGCATCCACCTAGACCTTCCCCAGCGGTGGAAGACATAGAATGCACTAACGCACAACCACTTATGTTTCCTGATGATGAGGACATGGGAATACCACCTCAGCACGTCTCAGTGCAGTGTGCAGACTGAACAAGAGGTCAGGGATGAAGACGATGCAGGGGTCGATGAGGTCCTAGACCCCACATGGAATGAAGGTCGTGCCACTGACTTTAACAGTTCGGAGGAAGAGGCAGTGGTGAGACCGAGCCAACAGCGTAGCAAAAGACAAAGAGGGAGCAGTGGGAAAAAGCAGAACACCCGCCGCCAAGAGACTCCGCCTGCTACTGACCGCCGCCATCTGGGACCGAGGAGTTCCCTGGCATGGCACTTCTTCAAACAATGTGCTGACGACAAGACCCGAGTGGTTTGCACGCTGTGCCATCAGAGCCTGAAGCGAGGCATTAACGTTCTGAACCTTAGCACAACCTGCATGACCAGGCACCTGCATGCAAAGCATGAACTGCAGTGGAGTAAACACCTTAAAAACAAGGAAGTCACTCAGGCTCCCCCTGCTACCTCTTCTGCTGCTGCCGCCTCGGCCTCTTCCTCCGCCTCTGGAGGAACGTTGGCACCTGCTGCCCAGCAAACATGGGATGTACCACCAACACCACCACCTGCGTCACCAAGCATCTCAATCATGTCACACGGCATCGTTCAGCTCTCCATCTCACAAACATTTGAGAGAAAGCGTAAATTCCCACCTAGCCACCCTTGAACCCTGGCCCTGAATGCCAGCATTTCTAAACTACTGGCCTATGAAATGCTGTCATTTAGGCTGGTGGACACAGACAGCTTCAAACAGCTCATGTCGCTTGCTGTCCCACAGTGTGTTGTTCCCAGCCGGCACTACTTCTCCAAGAGAGCCGTGCCTTCCTTGCACAACCAAGTATCCGATAAAATCAAGTGTGCACTGCGCAACGCCATCTGTGGCAAGGTCCACCTAACCACAGATACGTGGACCAGTAAGCACGGCCAGGGACGCTATATCTCCCTAACTGCACACTGGGTAAATGTAGTGGCGGCTGGGCCCCAGGCGGAGAGCTGTTTGGCGCACGTCCTTCCGCCGCCAAGGATCGCAGGGCAACATTCTTTGCCTCCTGTCTCCTCCTCCTACTCAGCTTCCTCCTCCTCTTCTTCCACCTGCTCATCCAGTCAGCCACACACCTTCACCACCAACTTCAGCACAGCCCGGGGTAAACGTCAGCAGGCCGTTCTGAAATATGTTTGGGGGACAGGCCCCACACCGCACAGGAGTTGTGGGGGGGTATAGAACAACAGACCGACGAGTGGTTGCTGCCGGTGAGCCTCAAGCCCGGCCTGGTGGTGTGCGATAATGGGCGAAATCTCGTTGCAGCTCTGGGACTAGCCGGTTTGACGCACATCCCTTGCCTGGCGCATGTGCTGAAATTGATGGTGCAGAAGTTCATTCGCAACTACCCCGACATGTCAGAGCTGCTGCATAAAGTGCGGGCCGTCTGTTCGCGCTTCCGGCATTCACATCCTGCCGCTGCTCGCCTGTCTGCGCTACAGCGTAACTTCGGCCTTCCCGCTCACCGCCTCATATGCGATGTGCCCACCAGGTGGAACTCCACCTTGCACATGCTGGACAGACTGTGTGAGCAGCAGCAGGCCATAGTGGAGTTTCAGCTGCAGCACGCACGGGTCAGTCGCACTGCGGAACAGCACCACTTCACCACCAATGACTGGGCCTCCATGCGAGACCTCTGTGCCCTGTTGCGCTGTTTCGAGTACTCCACCAACATGGCCAGTGGCGATGACGCCGTTATCAGCGTTACAATACCACTTCTATGTCTCCTTGAGAAAACACTTAGGGCGATGATGGAAGAGGAGGTGGCCCAGGAGGAGGAGGAGGAAGAGGGGTCATTTTTAGCACTTTCAGGCCAGTCTCTTCGAAGTGACTCAGAGGGAGGTTTTTTGCAACAGCAGAGGCCAGGTACAAATGTGGCCAGACAGGGCCCACTACTGGAGGACGAGGAGGACGAGGATGAGGAGGAGGTGGAGGAGGATGAGGATGAAGCATGTTCACAGCAGGGTGGCACCCAACGCAGCTCGGGCCCATCACTGGTGCGTGGCTGGGGGGAAACGCAGGACGATGACGATACGCCTCCCACAGAGGACAGCTTGTCCTTACCTCTGGGCAGCCTGGCACACATGAGCGACTACATGCTGCAGTGCCTGCGCAACGACAGCAGAGTTGCCCACATTTTAACGTGTGCGCACTACTGGGTTGCCACCCTGCTGGATCCACGGTACAAAGACAATGTGCCCACCTTACTTCCTGCACTGGAGCGTGATAGGAAGATGCGCGAGTACAAGCGCACGTTGGTAGACGCGCTACTGAGAGCATTCCCAAATGTCACAGGGGAACAAGTGGAAGCCCAAGGCGAAGGCAGAGGAGGAGCAAGAGGTCGCCAACGCAGCTGTGTCACGGCCAGCTCCTCTGAGGGCAGGGTTAGCATGGCAGAGATGTGGAAAAGTTTTGTCACCACGCCACAGCTAACTGCACCACCACCTGATACGGAACGTGTTAGCAGGAGGCAACATTTCACTAACATGGTGGAACAGTACCTGTGCACACCCCTCCACGTACTGACTGATGGTTCGGCCCCATTCAACTTCTGGGTCTCCAAATTGTCCACGTGGCCAGAGCTAGCCTTTTATGCCTTGGAGGTGCTGGCCTGCCCGGCGGCCAGCGTTTTGTCTGAACGTGTATTCAGCACGGCAGGGGGCGTCATTACAGACAAACGCAGCCGCCTGTCTACAGCCAATGTGGACAAGCTGACGTTCATAAAAATGAACCAGGCATGGATCCCACAGGACCTGTCCATCCCTTGTGCAGATTAGACATTAACTACCTTCCCTTAACCATATATTATTGTACTCCAGGGCACTTCCTCATTCAATCCTATTTTTATTTTCATTTTACCATTATATTGCGGGGCAACCCAAAGTTGAATGAACCTCTCCTCTGTCTGGGTGCCGGGGCCTAAAAATATCTGACAGTGGCCTGTTCCAGTGGTGGGTGACATGAAGCCTGATTCTCTGCTATGACATGAAGACTGATTCTCTGCTGAGTCGCTGACATGAAGCCTGAATCTCTGTTATGGGACCTCTTTCCTCTGTCTGGGTGCCGGGGCCTAAAAATATCTGACAGTGGCCTGTTCCAGTGGTGGGTGACATGAAGCCTGATTCTCTGCTATGACATGAAGACTGATTCTCTGCTGACATGAAGCCAGATTCTATGTTATGGGACCTCTCTCCTCTGTCTGGGTGCCGGGGCCTACATTATATGACAATAGACTGTTCCAATGTTGGGTGACGTGAAGCATGATTCTCTGCTATGACATGAAGACTGATTCTCTGCTGACATGAAGCCTGAATCTCTGTTACGGGACCTCTCTCCTCTGCCTGGGTGCCTGGGCCTAAATATCTGACAATGGACTGTTCCAGTGGTGGGTGACATGAAGCCTGATTCTCTGCTATGACATGAAGACTGATTCTCTGCTGACATGAAGCCAGATTCTCTGCTATGGGACCTCTCTCCTCTGCCTGGGTGCCTGGGCCTAAATATCTGACAATGGACTGTTCCAGTGGTGGGTGACGTGAAGCCTGATTCTCTGCTATGACATGAAGCCTGATTCTCTGCTATGACATGAAGACTGATTCTCTGCTGACATGAAGCCTGATTCTCTGCTATGGGACCTCTCTCCAATTGATATTGGTTAATTTTTATTTATTTTATTTTTATTTTTATTAATTTCCCTATCCACATTTGTTTGCAGGGGATTTAACTACATGTTGCTGCCTTTTGCAGCCCTCTAGCCCTTTCCTGGGGTGTTTTACAGCCTTTTTAGTGCCGAAAAGTTCGGGTCCCTATTGACTTCAATGGGGTTCGTGTTCGGGACGAAGTTCGGGTCGGGTTCGGATCCCGAACCCGAACATTTCCGGGAAGTTTGGCCGAACTTCTCGAACCCGAACATCCAGGTGTTCGCTCAACTCTATGCATGACATGTCTTTAACCATGTGTACCTCCTTTTGAAGTCAGGACTCATACCACAGGAGTCAAAATACAAAAATTTCAAAGAAAAAATATGAGTTCTAAGAAACTTCAGTATATACACAGATTGTAATGCCAATTGAAGCACTTTGAATTCAGGTAGAATTGATTTGAACCAAAAATTGAATTGTCAACTAATTCTAACAAATTGAACCTAAATCAAATTTTGATGATTCATTCATCTCTAGATCACAATGAAACCATTAGGGCTCGTGCACATGACCGTTGGAAGTTTCGCTTTCTGCAAATTGCAGATCCACAAAACATGGATAATGGCCATGTGCATTCTGCATTTTGTGAAACGGAACAGCCGAGCCATAATAAAATAGTCCTATCCTTGTCTGTAATATGGACAAAAATAGGGCATGTTCTATTTTCCATTTGACTCCATTTTGTATTTATTTAAAACGAAAAGGAATTCAATCTGAATTTCAGGAAAAATTAGATACGCAACAAATCCGAATTTCCTTGCACTTCGTGTAAACGAATCGTTTTTTCCTAAAATGGTGGTTACACATGTTTCAAAGTTACAGTAAGAAGCTCAGGAATGTGATATGACCCATAAATCCATGCAGCCAGCCAATCAGTAGATAGCCAACCCCTGTAATGTCACAGTCCTAAAAAAGCCTCATCCCGCACGGGAACCGCTAGGCAGTCTAATATATCGGTGCATTTATCTAGTCCACCTGCTGCGCCATTTATACTTAAAGAGGACCTTTCATCAGTTTAGCCGTAGTCTAATTATGGTCTTACATTATAAGGTAGCCCTCACTGATGCCATGGCACTTCTTTTTTTTTTCCTGTTCGTCCGCTCTTGGCCCCGTTGATTTCGGCGCCTTATATTATAATGGGGGCCGCCCAATAAGGTAAGATCATAATTAGACTAGGGCTAAACTGATGTAAGGTCCTCTTTAACTTGTTCTGTTATTCATAGACTTACTGTGCATCTGACTTGGTCTCAAGAGGCAGTCTAATATACACTCACCTAAAGAATTATTAGGAACACCTGTTCTATTTCTCATTAATGCAATTATCTAGTAAACCAATCACATGGCAGTTGCTTCAATGCATTTAGGGGTGTGGTCCTGGTCAAGACAATCTCCTGAACTCCAAACTGAATGTCAGAATGGGAAAGAAAGGTGATTTAAGCAATTTTGAGCGTGGCATGGTTGTTGGTGCCAGACGGGCCGGTCTGAGTATTTCACAATCTGCTCAGTTACTGGGATTTTCACGCACAACCATTTCTAGGGTTTACAAAGAATGGTGTGAAAAGGGAAAAACATCCAGTATGCGGCAGTCCTGTGGGCAAAAATGCCTTGTGGATTCTAGAGGTCAGAGGAGAATGGGCCGACTGATTCAAGCTGATAGAAGAGCAACGTTGACTGAAATAACCACTCGTTACAACCGAGGTATGCAGCAAAGCATTTGTGAAGCCACAACACGCACAACCTTGAGGCGGATGGGCTACAACAGCAGAAGACCCCACCGGGTACCACTCATCTCCACTACAAATAGGAAAAAGAGGCTACAATTTGCACGAGCTCACCAAAATTGGACTGTTGAAGACTGGAAAAATGTTGCCTGGTCTGATGAGTCTCGATTTCTGTTGAAACATTCAAATGGTAGAGTCCGAATTTGGCGTAAACAGAATGAGAACATGTATCCATCCTCTGATGGCTACTTCCAGCAGGATAATGCACCATGTCACAAAGCTCGAATCATTTCAAATTGGTTTCTTGAACATGACAATGAGTTCACTGTACTAAAATGGCCCCACAGTCACCAGATCTCAACCCAATAGAGCATCTTTGGGATGTGGTGGAACGGGAGCTTCGTGCCCTTGATGTGCATCCCTCAAATCTCCATCAACTGCAAGATGCTATCCTATCAATATGGGCCAACATTTCTAAAGAATGCTATCAGCACCTTGTTGAATCAATGCCACGTAGAATTAAGGCAGTTCTGAAGGCAAAAGGGGGTCCAACACCCTATTAGTATGGTGTTCCTAATAATTCTTTAAGTGAGTGTATAGGCGCATTTATCAAGTACACTTGCTGTGCCATTAATACTTAATCAGTTCTGTTATAAATAGACTTACTGTGCGTCAGACTCATTGTCAACAGGTGGCATAATATATAGGCGCATTTAGCTAGTACACTTGCTGTGCCATTAAGACTTAATCTGTTCTGTTATACATATACACTCACCTAAAGAATTATTAGGAACACCATACTAATACGGTGTTGGACCCCCTTTTGCCTTCAGAACTGCCTTAATTCTATGTGGCATTGATTCCACAAGGTGCTGATAGCATTCTTTAGAAATGTTGGCCCATATTGATAGGATAGCATCTTGCAGTTGATGGAGATTTGAGGAATGCACATCCAGGGCACCAAGCTCCCGTTCCACCACATCCCAAAGATGCTCTATCGGGTTGAGATCTGGTGACTGTGGGGGCCAGTTTAGTACAGTGAACTCATTGTCATGTTCAAGAAACCAATTTGAAATGATTCGAGCTTTGTGACATGGTGCATTATCCTGCTGGAAGTAGCCATCAGAGGATGGATACATGTTCTCATTCTGTTTACGCCAAATTCGGACTCATCAGACCAGGCAACATTTTTCCAGTCTTCAACAGTCCAATTTTGGTGAGCTCGTGCAAATTGTAGCCTCTTTTTCCTATTTGTAGTGGAGATAAGTGGTACCCGGTGGGGTCTTCTGCTGTTGTAGCCCATCCGCCTCAAGGTTGTGCCTGTTGTGGCTTCACAAATGCTTTGCTGCATACCTCGGTTGTAACGAGTGGTTATTTCAGTCAACGTTGCTCTTCTATCAGCTTGAATCAGTCGGCCCATTCTCCTCTGACCTCTGGTATCCACAAGGCATTTTCGCCCACAGGACTGCCGCATACTGGATGTTTTTCCCTTTTCACACCATTCTTTGTAAACCCTAGAAATGGTTGTGCGTGAAAATCCCAGTAACTGAGCAGATTGTGAAATACTCAGACCGGCCCGTCTGGCACCAACAACCATGCCACGCTCAAAATTGCTTAAATCAGCTTTCTTTCCCATTCTGACATTCAGTTTGGAGTTCAGGAAATTGTCTTGACCAGGACCACACCCCTAAATGCATTGAAGCAACTGCCATGTGATTGGTTGACTAGATAATTGCATTAATGAGAAATAGAACAGGTGTTCCTAATAATTATTTAGATGAGTGTATAGTACTTATTGTGTGTCAGACACAGTGTCGACAGGCGGTCTAATATATAGGTGTGTTTATTTAGTTCAACTGTTGCACCATTCATGGTAGCAGCAGCAACAGGCCAGAGCTGCCACTGTCCAGCGGTCGTATTTTGACCAACAATCCAGCTATACTGGTATGGTTGACTCACTCTTAAACATCATCTCAAGTAACGTCAGACACACACAGCCAGGAATCAGTAGGTTTCTCTGACGCCACACTTAGTTTGCATGGCCCAGGAACAACCTATGTTCCCTCACCTGTCCTGCAACTGCCTCTTTCTTTTGCTGCTTCTTCTGCTCGGCAAGTATTGTATGCTGCCGCTCTGCTCCGCTTTTCAGAGAACACCAGCTTTGTGAGGACAGTCAGCAACTACAGGCCAGCACAGACTTGGAGGAGAGGGCCGCTGCATTCTTATTTAGGCATGCAACTATCGATGATAACAGTCGAGTGGAGAATGTGTTTCGAGTGCTCAATGACGTGGACATGAGACTGGTGAGGGTGACATCAGTGATGAGCAAACAGTAATGGATGATTATGTAGCTGATCGCACGTAGGAGCCAGGCGAAGAGGGGGCATCATCATCATCAGGGTGGCAGTGCGCTGATGATCCAGCAGGGTGGACGTAAAGGGAGATCTGGAGCCAAACGTGCCTGGGGTAGAACGTCTGCTACTCAGAAGCCTACCTGTCCAGAAACAACCAGTGGTGCATGGATTCATAAAGGAAGCGGCAGGCAATCAGCAAGGAGTGGTCGGGGAAATCTATTTACCCCTTTCCTGACACATCAATATAGATCTTATCTAAATCACAATTAAAATCTCCTGCAATAATTACTGGCATTCTCCCAGGAATAAATAATCTCACCTTTTCAAACAAAAGTTTCCGTTCATTCTTATCTATAGGTGCATAAATATTAATTACACAAAATTTCACATTTTTATATTCAAAATTAGCAAATAAACACCTCCCTTCTTCTATCACCATATAATTTACTAAAGACACTTCCCTCCCTTTAACTAAGAAACCAACTCCATCATTTTTATTTCCACCACACAGATTTTCCATACATCCACTCTTCTTTTACTATTTCACACAAGCCACATTCCTGTAAACCAAAAATTGCAGCATCTTCTTGTGCTAGAAATTCAAGAATAGCCGCTCTTCTGATCTTACTTTTAAATAATCTTACATTCTGTAAGCAGATCTTGAAACCCATATTTCTTATCTAACAAAAAAAAAAACATTTTTAATTTTTCCATATTTTCCAGGTAGCTTATGCTCAAAGTCCTATTGTTTGGCCACCTCCACCAGAATCCATACTCTCCTCTTGCTGGCTCTTGTATTAGTTGCTGATTTCTGGTCCACTCGAATAACCCCTTCTCTTTTTGACACTCTGACTCTTCTGTATGACTGAAGAGCTCTCTTGTTCTTCTCACCAGATAGAAATTCTCCAATATTTATTGGGTCAGACGCACTTGGGAGATCATCTACAACTTCCTCCAAACTTCTTACAGGAAATGCTTTAGGGAGGGGTGCACCATCAGATTTTGTAGCAGGGCACAGCACAGTCCCCTCCCTTCTTTCCCTCCTCACTCGCCACAGCTGCATAGGTTTTCCTTCTCTGTTCCCGCTCCTCTTGAACTATCTGCTGTTGCCTCATGCTGTTGTCTTTTGGCTTCAGCCTTTGGACAATTCCTATACATGTGGTCTGTTTTCCCACATATATCACATGCTTTAGGGGCTGGGCACTCCCCATCAGTATGCCCCTCCTGCTTACAGTTCCTACAACACACTTCTTTCGGACATCTCTCCTGAGTGTGTCCAAAAGAATAACATTTCCTACAATATGATGGCTGTCCAGGGTACATCAGGTAACCTCTGTTTCCGGCCACAGAAAAATTAGTCGGCGGGTGGCTGAAACCTCCCACAGACTGCGGGTCCTGCTTCAACGTAGCTTTGAAACAATATTTGCAATTAAAGATACCAAGAAGATTCTTCTGAGGCACTAGTTTCCCCACATATTCACAATGTTTCAACAAAAGATCCATAATAAAATTTGCTTCAGTAAAAGGATTATAGACATGTACTACAATAATGATTTCATGAAGACGAAACAATGGAGTCATTTTTACTCCCATTTACTCCCAGGATCTTCTGAATTGTTTCTGAACCATTCATATGCATCCAAACAAAGGTTCTCATTCAGAAATGTTACATTGTACAGTCGTGGCCAAAAGTTTTGAGAATTACATAAATATTGGAAATTGGAAAAGTTGCTGCTTAAGTTTTTATAATAGCAATTTGCACATACTCCAGAATGTTATGAAGAGTGATCAGATGAATTGCATAGTCCTTCTTTGCCAAAAAAAACCTTTCCAATGCATTTCATTGCTGTCATTAAAGGACCTGCTGAGATCATTTCAGTAATCGTCTTGTTAACTCAGGTGAGAATGTTGACGAGCACAAGGCTGGAGATCATTATGTCAGGCTGATTGGGTTAAAATGGCAGACTTGACATGTTAAAAGGAGGGTGATGCTTGAAATCATTATTCTTCCATTGTTAACCATGGTGACCTGCAAAGAAGCGCGTGCAGCCATCATTGCGTTGCAAATGGCTTCACAGGCAAGGATATTGTGGCTACTAAGATTGCACCTCAATCAACAATTTATAGGATCATCAAGAACTTTTGGAAGATGGCCTGGTGTCAAGAAGGCCAGCAAAGAAGCCACTTCTCTCAAAAAAAACCATCAGGGACAGATTAATCTTCTGCAGAAAGATTGGTGAATGGACTGCTGAGGACTGGGGCAAAGTTATATTCTCCGATGAAGCCTCTTTCCGATTGTTTGGGGCATCTGGAAAAAGGCTTGTCCGGAGAAGAAAAGGTGAGCGCTACCATCAGTCCTGTGTCATGCCAATTGTAAAGCATCCTGAGACCATTCATGTGTGGGGTTGCTTCTCATCCAAGGGAGTGGGCTCACTCACAATTTTGCCCAAAAACACAGCCATGAATAAAGAATGGTACCAAAACACCCTCCAACAGCAACTTCTTCCAACAATCCAACAACAGTTTGGTGAAGAACAATGCATTTTCCAGCACGATGGAGCACCGTGCCATAAGGCAAAAGTGATAACTAAGTGGCTCGGGGACCAAAACGTTGACATTTTGGGTCCATGGCCTGGAAACTCCCCAGATCTTAATCCCATTGAGAACTTGTGGTCAATCCTCAAGAGGCGGGTGGACAAACAAAAACCCACTAATTCTGACAAACTCCAAGAAGTGATTATGAAAGAATGGGTTGCTATCAGTCAGGAATTGGCCCAGAAGTTGATTGAGAGCATGCCCAGTCGAATTGCAGAGGTTCTGAAAAAGAAGGGCCAACACTGCAAATACTGACTCTTTGCATGAATGTCATGTAATTGTCGATAAAAGCCTTTGAAACGTATGAAGTGCGTGTAATTATATTTCACTACATCACAGAAACAACTGAAACAAAGATCTAAAAGCAGTTTAGCAGCAAACTTTGTGAAAACTAATATTTGTGTCATTCTCAAAACTTTTGGCCACGACTGTACACACCTGTTTTAGGGAAGTTTTAGACACTATAAATTTGATGTCTCTCAGCTCCAGTCTTCTTTTCCAAGAGTTCGATCACAATAACATATCCTTCAGGTCCACTTTCAAACGAATAGCTTAAGGGATTCCAGCCATCTTTAGGAACTGTCACCGAATCGTCTCCCTTAAGAAAGGAAAAACGGATCATCTCAAACCTCGCACCTTCATCCCAATGTCCGGGCATGCCTTGATCATAATAAAAAAAGCTGAGATGAAGGAACCTTAGTGCCTGTGAGCCTCAAAGTTGCTTGACTTAAGTTGGATGGCTTGAGGGACCTGTGCGCCCGGCTCATTATCATTAGGGTGGCAAATTGAAAACTCTTTTTTGGATGACAGCTAACTCTTCTCTCCCTGCCTAGGAGGGCTTCAGAAAAAGTTTCAGTTTTCTAATTGTCCTAACATTATATTCAATAACCTCTCTATACTGTTTTGTCACTGTTATACTGTTTGGGGAGTTAAGCTCGGGATCGCCTTTGTTGGGGTCAAAGGACACTTGTCTGTTTCATACATTTCCGACCAGCCACCAAGGTATAAGTTTTAAGCTGGCCTGGAGCCAGGTTTATTGAGCAGGTTGCATAAATAAAATAAAACAAAAGAAAAATCTTGCCTGTCCGGCACTTACTAAACATCAAAGGTTCCTATCTATCCGCTGGAGGGCTTCTCCCGGCCAGCGCACAAAACAAGGCTTCAGCAACCTAGTACTCACGGTTTGCTCACTCACACAGACATGCTTTCTGTGTCCCCAGGCAGAGAGAGACTGACTGACCTCCTGGCTCTATTATATTCCCACCCTCAGTGCTGCTTCATTAATTACCCCACAGGTGAGAGTTTTTCACCTGCTACTTCACATAGGAGAGGAATCTTGGGGAAATATACCTCCCTTCCACTGCCAATCCAGCATTGGTGTCACAAACCCAGCAAGTGGGTCTGAGCAACTGAAACCAGCAGACAATGCACAAGTGACAACGCATCCACATTTCCTTGCCACTTTCCTGGCTTGTGCTCCACTGTAAAACTGTAAGCCTGCAGGGCCAAAAACCATCTTGTCACTCTGCTATTTTTCTCTCTGTTCAGGTTCATCTACTTCAGAGGGGCATGATCAGTGACAAAATGAAACTTCCGACCCAGCAAGTAGTATTTGAGTGATTCTAAGGCCCACTTGATGGCCAAACACTCCTTCTCTACAACTGCATAGTTGTTATCATACTTATTTAGTTTGCGACTCAAGTAAAGCATGGGATGCTCCTCTCCATTAACAGTCTGTGACAACACTGCCCCTATTCCTGAGCTGGAAGCATCTGTCTGTACCACAAATTAATTTCAGGGGTCATCAATACTGGTTGGGAACAAAGATTTTCTGAAAATAATTTTCTGTTCTGAGCGACCAACTGTCTAGCTTCCTTCTTTTGGACATCGGGCAGAGTTTCGGCTATTCTGACAGCAGGTATTGCTGCCCCATTATTGATGGGTGGAGCAAGTGCTGCTGCCAGGACTGGCCGGTCCTTCCAAGGTTTTAACAGATTTATATGGTAAATCTGTTCTGGCTTCCTTTTACCTGGTTGGTATTCTTTATAGTTCACCTCACCTACTCTTTCAATAATTTCAAACGGACCTTGCCATTTAGCCAAGCATTTACTTTCCACGGTGGGGACGAGAACTAGTACTCGATACCCTGGTGCAAATGTTCGAATCTTGGCCCCTCTATCATAAATCATTTTCTGTA